>NW_026570382.1:0-236859 GCF_019649055.1 Paramacrobiotus metropolitanus | reverse complement strand
CTATGCGGAAACACAAACGTCGCACCGTAATCGCTGACTTTAATATATTGAAAGTCTGAGAACAGAAATCAACACGATCGGCGCAGCTCGATCAAACGTGAGCCAATTCAACAGCGTGCAACACTGTGCAGCACGTGCTATGCCGCGCCCACTAACAGAACACAAGCCAATCAGCGGCGAGACACAACACAGACACGAAATCCAAAGGCGTAGCGCCTAGCGCCACGGACGTGAACGCTAGTGAGGCCTCGTCTCACATGCCTCTGGGGGGATGCCGAGCTCCTGTGAGGCTGGACACACTCCCGAATCCACGAAAAGACGGTCGCCGGTGTCTGTGCGTGCTCAAAAACATCAAATTCTCTTATTCCATTTATCATATCACATCAATTCCATAAGGCACAATTCCATTTTAATACGATATGAATAAAGAGATCCAATTACAAAAATACTATCATAAAAACAGATCAACAGTTATAAGATCAACAAAAGTAGTAATCAAATGTAGACTAGGATCCTCCATGTCTGACTCGCAAAGGTCACAGGTCCTGTCCACCGTTTTCCGCACATTGGCCCATTCCGCTCCGTTGAGCAATTTCGCGCATCCGTAATGCGACTTTCATCACAATCCGCTTGAGAATCGGGTGCGTATCAAGTACGACTTAGGAATACTGCTTCAATCTTTGGAATAAGGTGCGTATCAATTGTACGACTTCAAATGAGATCCATAAAGGTCATGGAGGGACGTCATGTAGACAAGCGTAGTTCGCTTCCTCCCTGGTAAAGGTCATCCTTTGGTGAGATGATCCGTTGAGATGTGCGACTCATTATGGGTTAATAGTCCCAAAAGGTCATGCGACTTGAATTCTGATACGATGACTCTCTTGGGCAATGATGATCCCAAAGGTCATCTGACTTCTCTCAAACTTCCATTAAAGGTCATGGAGGAACTTAGCCAATTTTCTGCGGCTTTCAAGCACTTCTTCGCTTGCCTCCCTGGTAAAATTTTTAGTTTGACCTTTCGTCGCACATCCAACCTCAGTATGCCTCGAGCGGCCAGAGTGCCGGCAAGTTTACCGTAGCATCTCTGATGGGGCCGGCCAATTACCGCATTGAGTTTACCCCATGAAATTTCCACCTTAAGTCTTTGACTCTTGTTCGCCGCTTGTGGCTTACGTTATTACGAGAAATCCGGCTTGGTTACCGTAGTTTTTCTCGTTTTAATTTGAACACTGAATCGCTTAAAAAGAGTGCCGGCACAGTTTACCGTAGCAACTCTAATGAGGCCGGCTGATTGCCGCATTAAGTTAACCTCATCAATATTCCACCTGTTGTCTTTCTCTTTTTCGCCGCTTGTGGCCCCGTTTCGTATTCAAGAGATCCGGCTTGATTACCGTTGTTTCTCTTGTGCATTTATAACACTGAGTCGCTTAGAGAGGAGAGCCGGCTAACTGCCGTAACTACTCCCTTGGGGCCGGCTTTATAGACCGAATCAATTTCAACCCCAATAGATATTCCACATGATTTCTTTAGGCAATTCTGTGCTATAAACGCTGCAAACAACAAATACACAAATACAATTAATGTTAACATGTCACGTGTCACGTCCTTTATACAACACCATTTTCATCTTTGTGACGTACCGACAAATGCCGTAGACGTCCTTTCAATAGTGTGATCCTAAAGGTCAACACTATTCCATTTCGTTTGAATCGCCCTCGCCATCTCTCGGCGGGCGTTTCTTAGCGCTTTCCGGTTGGTTTCGGTCGGAAGTTCGGTCAACTGGTTCCGTCGAGTCGACTTCCATGACCTTTGTCGGGTCGACTTCGCGTTGGCCACGACCTTTACCTTGGCGACTTCGCTTAACCGCCTCAAGTCGATGGCGTGCGTCATTTTCTTCTAGTCGCAGTCTTCGGTTATCGGGGTCGTTAGCTAGGCGACGTTGCACATCAGCGAGATTCTCCCTAAGCTGCTGGTTCCGTATACCGCGTCGTCCCATCTGGTTAGGAGCACGTTCCGGACGACGGTCACTTTTCTTCACCAAGAATTCATCAATGTAAGTCTCGACTCCGTCTACCGGTTCCACATAGTCACTTCCTAGAGAATCTTTGATCTTATTGATCCTCTCTTCAACTTGGGAGGCATGGCGCTGTGTCAAGTTGCCCTTTTCCATCCGTGTCTTACATTTCTTCAGCGCCTTCCGAGCATTATGGGCTATGCTAATGTGTTCCAACGGTTGTCCCAATTTAGCGACATGAGCCCGGAAGAACGGTGGAATGTCGTCCTTCATAGTATTAGACACCAATTGATTCTGTGTCTTGTAATGTGCCAATCTCGCAGCGAAGACCTTTTGCCCCATCCTTTTTGCGGCATGGTCCTTCGGATCCACCTGTAATCCGATCGATGCTCTCGCAGCTAACAACTTGAAAGCTGGATTCACATATCGTAAAACAAACTGAGCCACATATTCCTGTCGTTCAGGATAATCACGATAGTAGAACTGTGTCATTCCGATTGGGTCAGTTGTATCCAATGGTACATCCAGTAAGTTCAAATCCACTAAGCTGTGTAGCCCATTCTGTCTGATAGGGAGATAACAATCCCGTACCGAGTCGCGGTGGATGAATAACCGGCGAAAAAGTCCCTGTTCCACTCCCTCTTTAATTTCTTTCGCGTAACCCGAGTCGAGTAAGAAATGACTCAGCTGTCGCAGAATTGTGCCAATTTTATTGGCTTCAACCGAATCCGGCTCAAGTCCAAAGTATCGACAAATTTCGACCGTTTGCTCATCAATATCAGTCGTCTTGTATTCCATGTCAATACTTTCTGGTTGTCGGTTATTAAATCTGGAGTGTAATCGCTGATCGCCTTGGCGACGATTATCCTGTTCGCCTTGACCTTCCGGTTCACGTCGGTCTGCTGATGCTGGCTGCGACGGTTCATTACTCGTCGATGAAGCCGGTTGAAGGTCACTATCCAGGATCACATTTCGTCGGTGAGTCACATTCTCTTGAGACGTGGTTTCGACAACTGAGCTGGTCCCTTCCATCGCATCGTCTTCTTGTACGACGCTCACTGGTGGTTCCACTACGTGAACCACTGACTCCACCCGCTGATACTTTGGAGGTGAATCTTCCCGTTCAGTGCTTGATGACCTTTGCTTGCGCCCGAGTCAAAGGTCGCATAAAATGCAGCTCTCTGTTGCCATCTTTTATCCTGTCGGTCAGGTGTTCGATTCCGCGTTTGTTCGCGTCTTTTGTCCCATGACCTTTCAGGTGTTGACATTCTGACATTGCGATTCCGGAATGCAACTCCCATCGGCACCTGATGCCCTTCCTTTTCAGGTTCTGTACGGAATGTCTCCGCACGCCGTTTTTCTTCACGTTCTCTGGTCGCTGCCAACATCTTTGCCGTATCGATTTTCCTTTGAATACTCATTTCTGTAACTTCGTCTCCATGGCGCACCCATCCTCTTCCGCCGCGGTAATCCCGGTCGCGGGAGCGTTCGCGTGACCTTTCAGTTCGGTACTCACGTGTCCTTTCGCGAGAGTGTTCACGTGACCTTTCGCTCCGTCTTTCAGAAGTCCGTTCATGTTCACGTGAATGTCCGCGTGACCTTTCTCTATGCGGAGGCGAACGAGGTCGAATGAAACCTTCGTCCCGTTTAAAACTTCTGAGTGCTTGCAGCACATCGCTTTCAGTTCGGCGAGATTTACGTAGGTCATCCATACGTCTTTCGACTTCCTTCTTTATGTATGGTGCCGGCGCGAACCCGTCTTGCAGTCGTTTCTTTTCCCGCAACAGCATTTTGAATATCTCGTCTGACATAGCAGCTGGATCTTTCGTTAACGTTTCAATTTGAATGATAAGCGACTGTCGTACGAGTTGCATTTCGTCTTCATTAAGGCTGGCCATGCCCGTGGGTGGAGCTAAACCCGACGTACTGGGCAACGCCTCTCGTGCGGCCTGTTCGCTTGCCCTCTTATTTTCCGCATTAATTTTCGCGCGGAGTTCGTCTTCCATTTGCTGAGCTCGCATCTTCGCTTGGTCTTCTTCAAATTTCTTCCGATACGCGTCTGTCTGTGGACACTTCAACGGCTCCAAGGTGTCATCCCAGCCAGGTTCGTTGTTTCGGATCGCTTCTCGATAACGATCTTCGAATAGCATTCGCTCTTCTACAGGGATGCTGCCGTAATTTCTTGCGCTTATGAGATTTCGAAAAACGTCCAAGTTCCCACGTTTGGCTTCCATGATCCCAACAAGCGTGACGGTATGTGGGTCTTCCAGCTTGTGAATACAGGTGTAGCAAGGGAATTTCTTATCAACCTTTTTGTTGTTCCTTAAGCAGTCCGGACATTTCGGATTATAGCCCGTAAACTGATCTATGTCTGCCGCCGTTCCCGTACGTTTAGGAGTGGCTTGACCTTTTCTGTGCCATTTTTCCTCTTCAATCTGCAATTCATTTCCATTTCCTATCCATATCAAGGCTTTTCTATCATTTTTACGCCTATTCCGTTACTGAGCTGAGACTTTCCTAGCTCCTGCTGCCTTTTCTATCACTGTAACGTGGTGACCTTTCTCACGTTATCAGCACTTTCTGACTACTGTGACCTTCTCTATTAGTCCTAGTACTGCTTTCAGTTGACCTTTCATAACACTTTTCGCTTTCGTTTTAAATTATTTTATGCTTTTTCTGTAATATGCAGGGTTCATTACTCGCTGCATATTACACCCGATTAATTCACTCGGATTCTTTCATCGATGGTTTATACGGCTTGAAATCGATTCGGCCATCTGGCTTAACATGAAGCACTTCATCTGCGATCAAGGCTTCGACGGCATTCTTAATCCACTCTTTATCGCTTTCAATATTCAGCTCTCCCAATTCATAATTGACGGCCATGAAGTTCGAAAGGTCATTCCATGACGCGCCATTGGTACCGCCAATGGCGTCCAGACATCTGTGATGGCTATCTTCCAGGCCTCCAGTTCCATTTTCAGTCTGGGCGTTCGTTCCGTGCCCTGTTTCGGAAGGTAGTAGACGACTTTGTTGTCCTTGTTGTATTTACATCCCAACTTTCCTTCCTTATATGCTCGTTTCAGAGCCCGTTCAGTCATATTAAGTGACGACCTTCCGTTCGTATTTATCGCCACTTGTCTTTTCAGGTCTGTCCCAAGCATTTCTTTCTCCCGAATAATCTGGAGTGCGTTCTGGACTTCGTTCCATGTACGATTATTCACGTCCAATGCCGGCCCTAACATGTAATCTGTAGCCTCCTTTGCCGGTGTACCGCTACTTTTCTGGGAGGATGTCGAGTCCGTTGGGTCAGCCGTCGCTGTCTCGTCGATCCTCAGCTTTGCCAGTGATCCTGATGATGACCCCGCCGATTTTGGTTCGGCTGTCTTCTTCTCCTCCTGTGGCAAAGTCTCTTGACCTTTTAAATCGCCGACCGACTTCGATCGTTCCTTCTCAAAGACGTCCTTTAATGGTATGAACAGTGATTTGTGAAACACCTGGCGCGCCGAATCCGCTTCAGCTTCTGCCGCTGCCTTATCCATCGGGAGCATGACCTTTTCTTTCTCCCGTTTGTCTGAAGTCTCATGACCTTTCGGTTGATCTTCTGCGGTAGTTCCAGATGTCTCTTGACCTTTCGGCTGTTCGCCTTTTTCTGTCGCAGGTCCAGAAGGAGCCGTTGTTGTAGTATCGTCATCACTTCCCGATTCCGAGTCCATTGGGCCTTTTGTCTTCGATGAAACTGTGACCTTTTCCATATCCTGACTGTCGGACATATTACAGTGGATCTGTCTTTCCGGTGGTATTAGACCAACTCTCGTGTATCGGATCGGGTGTCCTTTATTTGCGTTTGTCGTGGCAAGGACGTTCTGTTTAATCAACTTTGGCAATACGCGTTCGGTTGCCGTGTCGATCTCCTTTATCATTCCATTTCCGTCGTTCCAAACTGCGTTGATGTATTGGCTAATCCGGTGACTCGTTGATCCTAATGGGCTTGTCATTCCCGCGATTGCCCTTTCCACTCGCATTGGGACCGCTTCATTCGGAGTTGTCAGCGCCTTATCCGAACTGGCTGGTCTGAACAACTTGGCCTCATACGAGAAACTCGGGTGCTTCTGGATAAGTTTTCCTGCGTTCCGTGCGAATTCCAGTACGACGTCAAACTTCTGTTTAGTAAAGCTACGACGCTGTTTCTTGAGATATGTCTTCAAGCCTGCTTTAAATTTCGATGTCACCGATGCTGTTCTTATCCGTGTGAAATTTTTCTCAGCTCCATTATACGCGTTGATGATGTCATCGACCGTGGTCAAACTGTCATCGTCCGGATCATCAAATTCCTCATCTTCTGTAAAGTCCAATTCACTCTCTCCATCTGGTTCAGCGTAATTGATCATTGCCATTGCATCAACTTTCATGGCTGTTTTGACCTTTCCTTTCGTCTTAACGGGCTCGCTCTTTGCTTTTTGCCCTTTATCCAAGGCCTCCGCTAGGCTTCTTGGTTCTGTGGTCCTTGACCGGGTTGTCTTCGAATCCGTATACGACCTCGCACTGACTGTCGAAGTGCTCGGTAGACTCGCTTCCGATGCCTCCGATTCAAGCGACGTCTCCCGTTTCGCTTTCTCACGACCTTGTTTGGCCTTACGCTCTTTTATCGTGGATGCGGACATTACAATGGGGACAGCTTGTTTCACTGCGATGACCTTTGCTCTGGGTTTTGGCGACTCGGGCTCAGTGACCTTTGCTTTTGATGTAGCTGATTGGATGACTTTCTTTGACTTCGTAGGTGTCGATGACCTTTCTTCAACTTCGCCAACTGACTCGTCCAATATCTCGACATCATGAGACGCTGGTTCATCTTTTTCTTCTTTCCGGTGCTTGTGCTATCGCTTTCATCACCGCTCTTTTTCTTCTTATCTTCTTCCTCCTGTTGTTTCTTCTTATCTTCTTCCTCCCGTCGTTTCTTGAGAAAATCGCCTTTCTTAACCTTGTCGCGGTTCATGGCCTCTTCCAATCTGGGCGCTTTTCTCGGTTTGACTTTTGAGGGCTTGACCTTTAAGGGCTTTTTATGCTTGTCGGCCGTTTCTTCGTCTGAGCCTTCTTCCTCAGGTGGGTCCTCGTCTTCCGACTCTGGTTCGTCGTCACCAGGTGGATTACAATAGCCACAGTTTGGTTCATCACACTGAAGGTGCTCATGACTTCCCTGGGCAATCTCTAACACTCTTTGTAGAGAACGTCTTGCCCCTCCGGTTTCAGTTAGATTTGCCGACGTGCCCGGCGCCTCTTCCGTCTCTCCGGCTCCGCCTTCTTGTGCCGGGGGATGAATTTCCAAGTGTCTTGTCTCTTTCGGAGATCCCTGTGAGGCGACCTCCCACAAAGGGTTCTTCTTAGCGTCGTAAAATACCGTTTTGTACGATCCGTCTTCCATTCGTCTTGTGAGTCGGAAATGTGCTCCATCGATTTCCGCTCGATGCCGCATCATGCTGATCAGTGTACTCGCTTGAACCACAGCGTCTGTTCGGTCGCTCTCAGGTATCAGATCCCATAACTGCTCAATCGCTGCCTGATTCGCGTTTCGGGCGCTCTCTTCTGACACATCCCATGGGGCATATGGAACCGGGTCTCCTGTTATTGGATCGACTATCACTGCAGTTATGGTTTCCACAGCTTCTCCATTACCACCGAAAAGTCTGAGGGTGACCTTTCTGCTTGTCGCATCTGTATATCTCAGGACCGACTCATAATCATCTGACGATCGTTTCTTCGGGTCTGGATCCGCCGTCGGTTTTGAGCGAGTTCTCTCTTTGATCAACAGTTTGCCATCCGTTGTATATGTATATGCCAAGTGGTCATCATCTGTGCCCACTTTGATACGGATCCATGCATCCTCTTCGGTTGCGACTTTAGATACCACGTGCTTCATCATCTGAACGATAACTCTTGGGTTATGACGTTCTTCTGGAGGAATAAACTGTAGCGCCTCATTGACTATCGTTTTTGACTCTTTTCCAATGGCATCCTTGACTGACCTATCCGCGAGGGGATTATACGAGTCAATCTCTTTGTTCGTTTTCTTATCGACTATTCGTGCAGTGACCTTTCGTTCTCTATGATCTTCCCCAGTGTACTTGGCCGTGAAACTTCTACACTTCGGGAATCGAATCTGACCTTCCGTTCCTTTCGGCGTGGGTGGTACACTCTTTCTACCCACTGGAATCGGGGCCTGTGGCTTTACCGGCTCAGCTGGCGTTGCTTTACTTTCTGTGGGCTTCTTTGTTCGCTGCCCTTTCTTATCAGTTTCTTTTGGGCTTGTCGTCGGTGATCTCACTCTTTTTCCACTCTTCGTGGTGCCACTGGATGGTTCTGTGACCGAACTAGTGCGTCCACGTCCTGATCCTGCAACCGAGCTAGCCCGTGACCTTTCTGCTCGTTGTGTTAATACGGCATCAATCTTCTGCTTTGTTGCCAAAAGGTCCTCGTCTGTCATTTCGTCGACTGGGGCGTCTTTTTCAACCATGGATTTAGATGGTCCCTCGGCGCTGGTAGTCGGCATCTGTCTCGCTTCCGGGAACACTTTAAGGTACCTAAGAATCTTCTCGATAGTCGAAGGCCATGGTCTACCGTTTAGCGACGGGTGGTATTGCCACATCGATGCAACTTTTATCGCGTATTCCCTGCGCTCTTTTTCGATCAGTTTCGTTTTTTCCTTCAGCGCGATATGACATGGTTTGATGACAGCTTCCAGACTAATCAGCTTTCCATACCATGCGTGTTCATCTTCAACTCGCATATGAATTCGGTAAAGTTCACGACACTTTCGGTTTAATTCCCGGATAGCTTCTAAATCCTTTTCTGTCAGTTCGTCGTTCTTATCCGGAATGATATTTAAGCGTGCATCGTCCTCTCTCAGATCCAAAGGAAGCTTCGGTGCGTATGCATGTATCGACGGTTCACCTGGGGGCGTAAGCCGTAATCCGTCTGGTCCAGTCTCGTCCAAGTTAGGCCCCAGTGACGGTAAAATTCCTCTCGGTCGCCTATTTCCTCTGTTTGGCGAATTGCGATGTAGACGCTGCACACCCAGTTGCTGCGGTGTCCTCATACGAGGCGCTCCTATGTCCGATAGTGCCAAGCCTCCGGTCTCCGGAAAAGGCGGTAGTATCGGAGATGACCTTTGTGATCGCGGTGGAGTTCCGCTGAATCCACCATGTCCCATAAATCGACTCGGTGTGGTCTGTTGCGGTGGCGGCATCAACATTCTGGCCGGTCCCATCATCGCTTGTGGCGGTCCCATCGGTGGAGTATATGATCCTGGATACGGTTGATAAGGGGCGGCGACCGTTGCTTGTCCCGAATACTGGGTTCCGGCAGGTGAGCCGTGGTGCACCCAGTTAACCGTATCCTGGTAGCTCGTCTGCTGTCCTGGATCGTGATACACATAATACCCTGGACTGCCGTAGTAGCCTCCTTGAACTGTTCCGGGTTCATTCTGGGCCGTTCCCGCTGATGACGTCGATCCTTCACCATATGAAGTGTCATAGCCATATTCACCTTCCATTCTTATAGGTGTTGATGCTTTTAGTGGGTTTCCAATACTTTCCGAGTCTGAATTATCCGAGTTTTGCCGTTCCAATCTTTCCATTAACTGTGCTTACCTTCTATAAAATGAAACAATTAAGGTTAACTTTTTGCACAGTGGTGACCTTTCTTTTTCCTTTTCAACTCCTATTTTTAAATTATTGTGACCCCTTATTTATGTCTATGTGGTTATTTGTTCTCTCGTCCTTTAGTTATCCGATCAAGGAGTTCTTTCTCGGCTGCGTCCTCAGGTTCGCCTTTCTGGGTCAATAAGTCCGTAGGAGTTGGTTTCTTCTTCTTCTGTTTAACCTTCCGCTCGTTAATCGCTTTCGCTATATCGCGGCCCAATTGTTCAGCTTTTGATTTGACCGCCTCTATTTCCTCTTTCCGCTTTTCTATGAGGTCATTCTCGTTGCCTGTAGCAGTGCGTGGTTCGAAAAAATTTGGGTCACGCTCTGATATCTCAGCGTCCGTTCGCTGTTTCAAAAGGTCATCTTTATCTGCGGTAGCAGTGTGTGGTTCGAAAAAGGATTGTTGCAAGTCCTTTTTGGAGGAACGCTCTGGTACTTTGGTGCTAGTTTCGGTATCTTTTTCCAGTGACCTTTCTGCCAAATTACCAGCCTCCGCGTTCAACTTAATTGTGACTGCGGTTTCGAAGTCCTTATCTTCTTTCCTTTTTCTTCCTCTCTTCTTATTTGGATTCTGTCCGTCTTGGTGACTTTTGGTCTCTTCATTAACTTCATGTAGCAGAGGTGGTTCGAAAAATGGCTTCTGTTGCGTGACTGAGTCATTTTTCGGACTCCGCTCTGGTTCGTCTTCTTTTCCACTAACATTCTCCATTTCAGGTAGCAGAGGTGGTTCGAAAAATTGATTGGTACCATTTTTCGAAGCATGCTCGGCTTCTTTCGTTCCTTTTTCGTTCAACGTTCGTTGCGAATTTTTCTCGTCGGGTAATGGCGGATGCCATGGTTTCAAGCGATCAATGGAAACTACTTTTAGGTCTGCTTCTTTCTTCGGGTTCTGCTCAATGACCTCGGCTTCATTTGGTCGCGGGAAACTGAGAATCTTCCAAACTTTATCGTACTTCGATTTAAAGTCCGATTGGTTTTCTTTCTTTCCTTGTTTCGTATCCTTTGGTAGCCGTATCAATACGAAGTCTCCCACTTTGAAGTTCGGCTCAGACTTCTTCTTGTTGTAAATCTCCGCATTCTTCTCATAAGCGTCTTTAATATTACACCGTGCCACTTCTTCTGCAAAGGTCAAGTTCTTCTTCATGGTCTCCACCCATTCGTCTGGAGTCCCATAATCATCGGGTATATTCGTTTTTGTAACCACATCTTCCGGCATTGTCATTTCTCTGCCGTGTAGCATATAGTATGCTGAATATCCGGTTGTGGCGTGTACGACTCTGTTCATCGCCGAAATAACATATGGGAGGTACTTGTTAAATTTTCTTTCATTTCCCGCTTTCAGGTATTGTGCCAAGCCATCAGCAATCGTCTGCATCTGTCTTTCAACTTGGCCTTGACCTTCTGGGTGATATGCGGTTCCAAATGTGTGTTTAATCTTAAACACGTTGGTGACCTTTGCTAATACTTCAGCTGTAAAGTGTCGTCCGCGATCCGTATGTAGGATGTGCGGTGCTCCGTGTACCAATATCACGTGCTTCACGAACACTTTAGCGAATTCCTTGGCCGTCGCCGTTTTCATCGGTACTGCAATCACGTATTTCGTCAGTTGATCGATGAATACCGCTATGTATTTGTATCCGCGTTTCTTCGTTGGGAGCAACGGTCCTTTCAGATCAGCGTACACTCGGAAGAACGGATGTCCAACCTTAATCTCTTGCAATTTTCCAGGTGGGCATTTCCTCGGTGTTTTACGAAACTGACATCCTTGACAGGCGAGTATGTAATTCTTCACATCTGTACTCATCCTGTCCCAGTAATATCGGAGTCGAATCGCTGTCAATGTCTTCTCAAATCCTAAATGTCCTGCTGCCTTCTCATCGTGCAATGCGTGGATTATCGCTCTTCGCATTGACAGCGGTACCACATATGACCTTTCGAGTCTCCCATTTTTATCCTTGACTCGGTATAATATGCCGTTCCATAACTGGTAGTGCACTTCGAATTTTGATCTTGTTTCCGCGTCTGGCAGATGTTCCAATTCATCTATTATCATTGCCAGATGGGGATCTTTTAACTGCTTATTCCGTAGCTGCAGATTTGAGTCATCCTCTTCTTCTTCGTCGCCTTGCAGGTTGACGATACGAACTGTGGCCGTACTTAGTTCGTTCCAGTCTCTGATGACCTTGCAGCGCGGTAACGGTTTGTACCTCTTTTTCGTCTGTTTTGGGAATCTCAGCAACTTAATTGGACACTCGTTCAACGCCTGTGTAACTTTGTCCGTTTCCCAAAGGTCATCTCCTTTCTCCGCTGCTTTATCAAGTCCAGTGACCTTTCCATTATGAACTTCGGCCTCTACTTCAAGTCCGGTGACCTTTAAGTCACTAACAGTGGGCAACCAACTTTTTACACGATTCACATTAGCTTCTATTTCAGCCGACTCATTCGCCGTAGCTGAAGTGACCTTTAAGCGTTTATCTCTCTGTTCCACCATCTGTAAAAACAACTGGCCAATTTCAATAGCTGGTTCCTTCGTGTCAAATTCCTTCTTGTAATCCTCGAAGTTTGGAATCTCATCAAATTCCTCTTCGTGACACGTCGGGCCTTCAATTGGCGCTCTTGATAACGCGTCCGCATTGTCGCAATATTTCCCCGGTTTATATTCAATTTTAAACTGGTGGCCTTGTAGTGCCATTGCCCATCTTGTCAAGCGCGGGTTCATTCCAACTTTGTTCGTCTCTGACCTTAGCAGGTTGGTCAGCGCCTGGTGATCCGTCCTTACGGTGAATTCTGCGTAATCAATGTACGGCTTAAATTTCCTGACAGGGAACACAACTGCCAGACATTCCCATTCCGTCACACCGTAATTTTTCTCCGCTCCATGTAGGACGCGACTGGCGTACGCGATCGGATGTCCGTCTTGTGACAATACAGCTCCGATTCCTTCTTTACTCGCGTCGCATTCAATGACGGTCGGTTTTGTTGGGTCAAACTTTGCCAGTACTGGACCTTCACATAACAACTGTTTCAAACTGTTGAATTCGTCTTCATGTACCTTCGTCCAGTCCTTTTTCACGTGCTTGTCTTGCCTCAGCAACTCATATAAGTGGGAAGTCTTCTGAGCATATCCCATTATGAATTTGCGATAATAATTCGCCAGTCCAAGAAATGACCTTAACTGCCTTTCTGTTTGAGGCCGTTTGAATTCTGAGACCGCGGTGACCTTTTCCGGATCCATTCTGATTCCATCTTCGCTGAGTATATGACCCAGGAATCCCATTTGTCTCATTCCGAATTCGCATTTCGTTGGCTTAATCGTAAATCCCGCTTCAACTAGGCTCATTAAGACATTTCTCAGATTCTGCATAAAAATTTCCCAAGTTTTTCCGGCGAAGATTACGTCATCGATGTACCCGAAAACGCAACCCTTTCTTTTCGCTTTTGAGAGTACTTTGTCCATGCACAACTGGAATGTTGCTGGTCCGTTGCACACTCCGAATGGCATTCGTTTAAACCGGTACATTCCATCTTGCGTTACAAAGGTCGTCTTGTTGATAGACGCCGGGTCCATTGGGATCTGCCAGAATCCACTTTGTAGATCCATTTTTCCATAATATTTGTTGCCTGCGCACGCGTCGAGCAACTCATCTGGGTTCGGTAGCGGGTAGTTATTCTTTCTCGTCAGCTTATTAAGCATGATGTAATTGACACAAAATCTGGTTCCCATTGTTCCGTCGCCATTTTTCTTTATCGCCAATACGACTGGAAAACTCCATTCGGCGTCTGACGGTTCAATTACATCTTGTGCTAACATCTCTTCGATGTGCTTCGTTATGAACTCACGGCCTGTCCAACTCGTTCTGGCCGGGTTACATTTAACTGGCTTCGCGTCTCCCGTATCGATTACGTGAGTGACCCCTTTCACATCTCCATATGGTTTCTTTGATGTGGGTAAAACCTTCCAGAATTCCCAAAACGCGTTGTACACGTCGTTTTTCTGCTCTTGAGTAAGGTCAGGTCCCAATTTCAAGTTTTGAATTATCTTTGTAAGTTCAGCTTTCGTGGTATCGTCCACCTCCGGGTCCTCGAGTACGTTCTTTACTGTCCCGGCGTTGACCTTTACATTCTCCATATGTTCATACGGCTCAACGTATCCAAGAAGCTGATTTTTCTTCACGATCCGATATTTGCTACTATGATTGGCAATGACGATTTCGAAGTATTTTCCTCTGTGATCGGTCACTCCTGCCAACGGTTGTACTTCAGTTTCTACTTGTGGGACCGGTGTGAACATCAGCTTGTTTTGAGCCGGGGCATATTTTCCCATCTTGACCTTTACGCGTGTGCAATTTGACGGTTTCAGTTTAATTCGTTGGTCACTGTAGACTTTGATCACGTCTTTGGACATTCTGGCTTTTTCCACTTTCAACCTTCTGACTTTAATATCCTTTTCTTTGAGCTCATCTACTTCGTCATCTTCATCCAAGTCCATCAAATCTTCTTGCTCCGAAAGGTCACTTACACCTGAATCTTCCGAAGTTGTTGAATTGTCACTTGAACTCGTCCACTCTGAATCCGAATTACTGCTCTCATATTCTTGTGCAGTGGCTTGACCTTTGTCAGTCTTTTCGAGTGGACGCTCATCAACTCCTTCGTCTTCCGATGAAAGGTCACTTTCACTTTCCCGCGAATCGCTAAGTTTTTTCGCTTTCGAATTTTTGAGCAGAGGTTTGTCCCCTTCTTTTGCCTTTCGCCCGTTTCGTGCGGCGACTCTTGGGTGACTCCTTGCTACCCGAATTCTCGTTGGTGACCTTTCTGATTGGTCGGAGTTTGACCTTTCTTCGTCCGATTTTGACTTTTCCAGTTCATTTATTTCTTCGCGGCTCGTTAATGGCTTTTCGGTCAACTCGACCGGCGGACATTCCTCACCGTTATCGAGTGACCTTTCCCCGTTTTTTGCCTCAGTTACTGGGTTTTGCTGTTCATTGGATATTCGTTCAACTTCTTCTTTAAACTTCTTCCACATTTCGCCCCTGTCCGTTAACATCTGTGCAATGTCGAAAGCCGACTTTGAACTTTCTTCCGTTTCATTCGATTGTCCTTCGGCTATCTCTTGATCCAGTCCTTTTTCACGTGCTTCTTTGACAGTCCCTTTATTGGCTTCATCCCGTTGAATTGTTTCGTAACCTTTAGGTCGTTTAGGACCAACGAAGATGCAATTTGCCATCAGTTCTTCGGTGACCCATTCATCATTCGGAATCGTTTCATACATGCACCATGTATCACCACCTCGTTCTGGGTAATCCACTCCATCTGGATCTGGTGCAAAGGTCACCTTTTTCTTTTGCATCAGTCCCGGTGACCTTCTTCTCCGGGTTACTTGTAATTCTCTCATGTCTTTGACATCAAATGTGGGAATTTCTCTTTCAAATTTATCCCAGTATTTCTCGAATGCTTTTTCGTTTCCCTCTTTTAACGCGTTGTAGTACACTTCAAGTGATTCGTAGACAGGTGAACCAAGTCCTGCCGGGAAGATGATCGTTCTCCCTTCACCTTTGTACATGTGGTTTACGCGAAAGTCCCAGAAAAGGTCAACTCTCGCTTCTTCCCACATTTCTCCTTCTTCGGTCATCTCTTCTATCTCTCTTTCAAATCTCTTTTCGGTTGCTACCGGATCAAGGGGATCTTGGATTCCTTTCTCCACACGTTGCAACCAATGGTTTAGCCATCTGCCTCTTCCAATTATAAAACTTTCCACACAGGACAACCACGTTCGATATCTATTCCAATGATACCGTTCGATGTGTGGTTTCCACATTTCGTTTGTCCGCATGATGCTTTTCGCTTTCTTTTGGGCATGACCTTTAAGGTCTGCTAATGCGGTATTACATCTTGGCCATTCTGAAGGGTCATCTTGAGAGGCATTTTCAAAACATTCCGCGCATTCCCATTGTGGTTGCACCCTGCACGGATCCTCAAAGTAACCGTGGTGACAACTCCCGGCTCGTTCTTCTGGAGTTAATGTCCTCTGACTCGCTTCCGGTTTAACTTGTTCCTGTGCTGTGGTATCTTCCTCACATTCGATTGGAGTCACGCTTTTATCCTCAGAGGATATTTCAATGACCTCTGGTTCTTTTTCTGTTCGGTGACCTTTCAATTGTTCGAGTGCCTTGTCGCGGATTTCGCTTGTAAACATCTGCTCCTCTTCAACTATTCGTTTCAAAACTCGTAACCTTTCACTCTTTTTATCCTTCCCCACTTTAGCCGTCTTTATTTCCAGTGCCTCTGGTACTGGGATAGGCTTTGCCCACTCCATGTCTGGCACAAGCGATTGTTTCGCTGCAACTGCCGCTTCTTTCTGTGTGGCAATTATCTCTTCAAGTGTTGGTGACCTTTCGGTAGCAGGTCGTGGTTCGAAAAAGGGTTCCTTTTGAGAATCACGTTCTGTTACTTCCTCTTTGGCTTCATCTGGTAGCCTTTCATTTTGGATAGCAGATCGTGGTTCGAAAAGGTTCGAATTACGCTCTCGTTCCAAGTTCTCAGTTGCTGGTGACCTTTTGTCTTCCTTTCCCAGTGCCTCTGGTACTGGGATAACTTTTTCGACATTTCCATTTTTTTTTTCCGTTTCCAGTGCCTCTGGTACTGGGATAGTTTCTTCCTGCTGCACTTTTGTCATTCCCGGTGCCTCTGGTACTGGGATGACCTTTTCTCTTCCCTTCTGTGTCAGCAAGGTCCGATTTAATGTCTTTTCGATCTCCTGCTGGATTACTTGCAACTGCTCAAATGGTGACAATTCTTTTCGAGTCATCTTTTTCTTTTCGTTTCCCGGTGCCTCTGGTACTGGGATTAGCGCTTTATTAACAGTTTGAGCCCTTTCCTGTTTTGCAAGTTCGGTGACCTTTCCGACTTGTACTTTGGCAACTGGTTTTGGGTCATCTTCTTTTTCTTCTTCACCTTCATTATCCAACAGTACAAATTTCTTTTCCAAGAAGTCGAATCCCAGTAACACTTGTACGTCGTCACACTTCGGTCGGACGTAGAAGGAATGTTCGCTTGTCTTCTTTCGTAAGGTCACTGGTGCTACACAGTAGTGCGTCACCAGGAATCCTGACGTTCCGCTAATTCCGTTAATCTTCACCAATCTATCTGGTGGCAATGGGAGCATATGAAGTCCATTCTTCTCGCAAAACGGTTTGCTGATCAGCGACGTCTCAGCGCCGGTGTCCAACATTGCGTTGACCTTTATGTCTCCCACTTTCACTTCATGTGTGTATGCTTCAATTCTCTTGGGCAATTTTCCGTTTTGAATCTTCAGTGTATGAATCTTACATTTCACAGGAATGAGCGATACTGGTCCTGGATCCATATCGGGAAGCACTTGTCCTTTTGCTGGAGTGCTATGACCTTTCAGTATCTCGCTCAACTTATCAATCCTGTGTGGAACGTTAGTCCGAACATCGTAATATTTTCGCGGCTTTTCTTTATCTGTTCGCTTCTCTGTAGCCATTTTATCACCGGTGACCTTTTCCACCTTCTGCACTTGCTCATTTGCTTTTGTGCCATCCATGTGACCTTTAGTCACTTCATTTATCGTCTGATGGATCAATTCCTCTTTACGGTTTTCATTTCGCTTATCTCTCAGCTTCTGAATGACTTCGCTTGTTATTTGGTCAGCTCGCTTCAATTCGTCTTCTTCGCTATCTTTCATCTCATCTGGTGACCTTTCATATGTAACCATGTCATATCCTTTTTCGGTCATCCATTCGATCACCTTCGCGGAGACTTCATTGTTCGTTTTCGTCTGATCAATTTGTGAAGACATTCCGTCTGTTCGGGCTGGTGACTTGTCATTGGCATCCTTTTTCAGCGCCTCCGATAAGTCCCGTGACCTTTCAACTGCGTTACTCTGTTTCGTTTGCGCCATTTCATTTGACCGTCCTTTTTGTTCATTTTGCGCTAAGTCCTGTGACCTTTCGTTGCGCTTCATGACAAATCCGCCACCTGTCAGCTTTTGTATGGGGACTTTTTCTCCATAATTCGGCGGTTTATCCTGTGGTGGAGCATTACGTGAATGATTCCAGTCAGCAGATGTCTTCTTATATTCCTCTGGATTGAATACTGGGACTGGGTTCGATGACCCTTGCGCTGGTTTCCCGGTAACCAACTCTTCCAGTCGCTTTCTTTCACATTGCGTTCGCAACTGTTGCATGTCCCAGTAGTCCTCTTGTGACATTTTCGCTTTCTGCTTTGCCTTCGGCGTCACAGGTATCCACATCCCGTGATTGCCATTCGGTCTGTAGGCCACTTTTTGCCAGTCCTCCTTCTGTTGTAATGTTACTGCGTCCACAAGTGAGTCGTCGGAGTTCTGTGCCATTTCATTATTCTTTTGCTGCGCTGTTCGCAGTGTCAAGTCTGTTTCTTGACCTTTTAACACGACGCTATCGCCGTGACCTTTCACATTCACATTCGCTCCCTGACCTTTTACTTGGACTTTTCCAACAGAAGGTGACCTTTCGTCTTTACTAATAACGTTGATATTCTGCTTAATCCATTCTTGCCTTATTCGCTTCTCTTCTTCGTCTTCTGAACAATTCCAAAACTTTGGCTTTGGTTCCCCGTAGCAATCGCACCTTGGCTCATTCGCCTTGTCGTTTTCATTTATCTGTTTCCGGAACCATTCGTGGTGCATTTCCACTTCTTCTGCAGTATCAGTTTGCGGTTTCTTTTGGTTTAACAGCGCTTGTCGAATCTTGGCATTACGTTGTGCGCGTCGTTGCGCTAACACTTCTTCGCTGCAGTACGGTGACCTTTCATTTTGCTGCACTTTTTGCAGTGTCGCGCTACCGTCACGACAATTTCCACTCGCAGTACCATTCTGCGGTGACCTTTGGTCCCGTTGCACGTTTCCACTCGCAGTACCATTCTGCGGTGACCTTCTATCCACTTGAACGTTTCCACTCGCAGTACCATTCTGCGGTGACCTTTTATCCACTTGGACGTTTCCACTCGCAGTACCATTCTGCGGTGACCTTTGATTCTGTGACGGTATCCTTATAACCGTTCCCTTTTCTTTTTGCGATGACGGCATCCATATAGCCGTTTCTCTTTGCTGTGGCGGCATCCATCTAGCCGTTTCTTGTGGTTGCGGCATCCATATAGCCGGTCCATTTTGCTTTTTCGCTGACGGCATCCATATAGCCATTGCAGTGGTCACGTTCACTGCAGTACCATTCTGCAGTGTTGACCTTTCCGTTCCCTTTTTATCCGGTGGTTTAGGGTCGGGTCGATCAGTAGGCTCACCGGTGCCTACTGATCTTGCCCGTTTCCCTGAACCGGCGCCCCGCCTTGTTGCGCGCCCTGCACATTTGCTTGTTGTTGTCCGATATCATTTGCCAGGTTAGGATTCTGTCCGCCACCGTTATTATATTGGCCGCCACCCTGTTGGTAGTTCCCTTGGCCGCCGCCATTGTTTTGGCCTCCTCTGAAGTTTCCGCGGCCGAAGCCTCTGTTTCTTCCTCTGAAGCCGCCGCGGCCGAAGCCACCACGGCCGTAGCCGCCATTCTGGCCACCGCCATTTCCATTTCCGTAGTTTCCGTTGCCTTGCTGGTTCTGAAAGTTTGCTTTCGCTTGATACCATTGCGTGATCAGGTCATATCCATTTGCGACCGCTTGGCGCCAACCACCAAGCCCGCGCAATCGTTGCCACTCGTTAAAGGCGAACAGGTTCGGGTTCTGTTCTGGTGGTGTGTTAGCGAATTTGCACCCCTGTGTCTGATGATTGCCGTACATACAGTACTGGCACATCTGAACGTTGTTCGCCACCCATCCGTCAATCATTTGGAACTTGAATTCGGTTCGTGACCCTTGATTTTGCTGATTATTGTTCTGGTTTCCTCTGTTTGGCTGAAAGTTGCCTTGCCCTTGACCTTGATTCTGAAAGTTTCCTTGGCCTCCGTTCCAATTTCCGTATCCATTTCCGCCAAAGTTACCGTTACCCCCTCCTTGTTGTGGTAACCCGACATTCATAGGGACCATATTCTGTGGTGCAGGTGGGGCCACATTTTGGGGAGCCACATTCTGGGCTACTGGTCTCACTTGAGCTGCTGCCTGTATCGCCGCCACCATTGCATATGTTATCGGTTGTCCCGTCTGACTGTCGATAAAGGTTACCTTTTCGGTAGCCTCTCTGACCGGAGTCTCCACACGGTACTCAACAGTCTGCTGGACTGGCGCAGCTGCCATTCTCTGTTGCGGCACATTTTCGACTTGCCCTTGGCGGATGGTCACGTATTCCTGGTTACGTTGACCTTTAGGTGCCTTATATTTCTCTTCGCCGGTGGCCCAATGTCGGAAGAAATCCTTCACGTCCGTTGGCGTCTTGCACTTTTGTATGCGCAGGGCTTTGTAGAGTTCGTTATCCCCTCTACATCCTTCAATTAGGAAACCCACTGCTTGTTTCTCTGTGATGATCCGTTTTGCTTTGAATCGCATCATCGCCTGGTAATACTGGTCAAGTGATTCTTTTCCGAGTTCGAATTTTCTTGCATAGGCCTCACGTAGGCCTAAGACTTCTTCATCCCGATCTCCGTATTCGTCTTTGAATTTGTCCATCCACTCTGTGATTGAGTATTCAATCCCATCTTCTGCTGCAATGTCCTTTTCTCCTTCGAACCAAGTTTTGGCAGGACCTTTCACCGCACTTGCTATCTCAATCATGATTTGGTCGTCCGTCAGCTGGTAAGTCCTTTGGGTTTCTTTCACCAATCGTGTCCACCCACTCACTGTGTCACGACTGCCGTCAAAGGTCATGAGTGGTGTTTTCCTGGCCATCGAGTTGAGTGCTTTTGTTAATTGCACCGCTGTATTTTCAGCTCTCTGGTCATCGTCTTCTTCGCTACTTCCATCATCACTTTGATTTCGTTTTGCCTTTCCATACCGGGATTTCCTAGGACGCTCCTGCCGGCTGGGGGGTCTGTCCCGTCGCCCTTCATCGATGAACACATTTGTTTCCATGTGCGGGGGAAATTGTGAAGGGTCACCTCGACTCATATGCGGGTAACTTTCCGATGGTGGTTCTTTGTCATCTTTAGCCTTTTCCCCGTCCTTTTCGTTTTTGACACTTCCTCTGCCAGTACCAGTTCGTAGCGGCATATCGAAGTGGAAGCTTTTACCCGTGCCCGTTTCATGCGCCTTGCTGTAACTGGGCGGGGGCGATTCCACCGTTGATGTTCTAACTCCGTGTTGTAGGAGCTGTTCATCTTTGTGTTTGTTGGACATTTGAAGAGCTTTATTCTCATCTTCAAGGCGCTTAATCCTTAAATCGAATTGTTCTTTCTCATTCTTCAGGCTCTGATTCTCTTGGTTAACCTTCGACATCTGCTGATGCAGTTGAAGCGTTTTGTCTTGAATGACCTTTTCAGTATCATTTTCCACTTTCCTGATGTGCCCCGCCAACTGGGTCACATCCCTTTCCAACGTCATGTATTCTTCGGCTGCTGCTTTCAGCTGATTTTTCGTCACGGTGACCTCATCTTCTCTTGTCATCGCCGTTTGTGTCATATCAATCAGCTCCGTATTCAGTCTGATAATCTCCTGTGTCTTCTGATGGACCGTTTGTTGCCACTCTTTATCCTTCAACTCGAGCACTGTGACCTTTTCGTCCAAAAGGTGTGCCTCATGTTCCCACCTCATGCCTTGCTCGGCAATTGTCTTAGCAGTCTTTTTCAACTCGGTATTCTCTTCGGTGACCTTTCGAACATCTTCTTTCAACGACTTGTTCTCTTCCATCACCTGCTTAATTTCATTCTTCAGCCTCACACCTTCAGTGGCTGTGAGCTCCCTCAGGTCCTTAGCCACTTTGATAGCGTCATCGGCTCTCTTCTGATGATCTTGTGATTCTTTCTGAAGGGTTCCAATGTTCTCGTCCCGTAACTTCAATTCATTTCTCAACTTAAACACTTCGTTGGTGTTTGTCAACAATCGTTGGGTCACGTCGACGAGTTTGGCCGCGTATTCGTCTCGCTTGGCTTCCGCTTCGGTGACCTTAAGTTTAAGTGAGTCGCATTCGTCCTTCAATTCCGCTAAGTGCCGTGACCTTTCGGCTGATTCCTCTGACATGCTCTCGTTGAGGTCACTGACTGCAAGATGACCTTCCATTTCTCTGTCGGTGGCGGTCTAACATTGATGACCTTTCCAGTTTGTGTCCTTTCAATAAGGTGCTCGGGTATGTCCTTAAACGGTGTCATCCCTTCAGCACGGTCAGCTTCTTTCATCGCGGTCTGGAAGGACATATTCATTGTCGCTTCATCATCCGTGAAGTATGACTCGTTCGATTCGTCTGAGACCATCGGAGTTGCCCAAAGGTCATCACCGACAGTCTTATCGTGCAGTGAAAGGTCATCCAATCCCAGTTCAGCCAATTCCATTTCTGTGACCTTTGTCCTGTCAGCTTCCGACTGAACCAGGTTTACAATTTTTATCCTGTTCAGTAGTTCCGATAGTGGTAGCATCCGACTGTGATGCTCCGACTAGTTCCACTCCTTTCCCTGTGGGTATTTCCTCCCCGGTGACCTTTTTCTGGTTCATCGGATTATCTCCCGCTACAGGTGCGAGAGTTTCCTTTCCGTCGCCGCTGGAGCTCTCTTCATTCTGTGTAGCCCCTAGCGCCACTTGATATGTGCTGTCACTGCCTTTACTGTCCTTCCTTGCAAAGGTCACGGCCGCTCGGGTCTGTCTATCATGTCCGACTGGACGCGCGAGCGACTTGTATTCTTTCTTATAGGGATCGATTACGCTTTGTTGTGATCCCCGGGAGCTCCTGCTTCCCTGACTGCTGGTAGATGTCGGTTCCTCTTTGTCTTTGTCCATGTTGATCGGATAACTTGGACGCTCCTGCCAATTGTTCTCACACACGCGTTATTGTATGGTTTATGCGATTGTCCTAAAGGTCACTTTGTACCTCGAAATTTTTCTAAGTCCTTTGTAAAGGTCACTTTTCGACTGAAAAATTTCGGCTAAGTTCCGTCTAAAGGTCACTTTTTTGATAAAAAGTTCGAGAGATTTGCCCTAAAAGGTCACTTTCGGACAAAACTTCGAAACCGTTCTTACAGTTCATAACACGTTAACGAATGAATTCCTACAGCTGCTGATATCGCTGTACTACTAATCAACTCGATCCAACTTTGTGAAAGGTCACTGTTGATCACTTTCAGATCATAAAGGTCACTAAGATTGGGTCAATTTGATCAATTCCAACTTTTTGGTAAAGGTCACTTTTCAAAGTCAAAAGTCAACTTCTGGTCTCAAAGGTCACTTTCTGACTCAACTCAACTCGAAAGGTCACTTTCCAGCTCAATTTCTGTTAAAGGTCACTTTCCAGCTCAATTCTATCAAAGGTCACTTTCTAGCTCGGTTTTGATCAAAGGTCATTTTTCCTTTGTCAGAACTTAAAAGGTCACTTTCCGTCTCACTTATCTCATCTCAAATCAAATTTCCCATTATCGCTCAAGTTCAACGGAAAATCCCCATTCGGGTTGTTTACTTCTTTCTGATTGGTCCGCTAGCTCAAAATATTCAATTCAAATTTCGGCCAATCACGGCTCAGATAACTGACCAATCACGTTAATCCGTTAAAAATTTTTATCTGCCTGACGTCACGGTCAACGGCCAGACATGCGCGCCGCGTGCAAAACTCCGCCTACTTTTACGCTCAGCTCAGTACGGACCAATAAAAATTGCCAATTTTACCAACTAGCCAATCTCGTAATTATTAACGGTTTTCTACCTGTTAACCGTCCGTCCGTTCCGCGTTCCACGGGGAAATGATCCAAATGATCCAGATTCTTCTTCCACTATCCGTTCCCGCGCTGCCGCCGGTTTTACCGTAACGGTGGTGCCGCACGCTTTTGATGGGTTACTGTGCCGGCTGACTGCCGTAGCAACAGTGGTGGCGCTCTACTCCAGTTTGGAGGAGTCTGATCTGTCTTTTCCCGTGCGCCCCTTTTGGCGCTTCGCCGCTTGTGGCCCACGGCTTAGGCTTCGCTGAAGCCTTGCCGAGTATCAGTGACACCAGTGTAGGTCTTCGCTGAAGACTCTACACCGAGGAACACTGACGACTGAGATCTTGCACTCTTGCACAGCTGGGGCAACAGCACGGTTCTTCGCTGAAGATACCGTACCGAAAACCGAAGCTGGAAATCCGCGTCAGATGAGGCAGTTCACCGCTTGTGGTGTGCGCTTTGCTGTTGGACGGACCTGTGCCTTACTGGTCGAGTTCCACATCAAATAACAGGCCAACTTTGCCTGACACAAATCAAATCAGAGAACCGCTGTCGGCTCTGCTACCATCTAATGCTAGATCCAGCAGTGATCCAGATACGGAGACCTAAACGGAATAGATCCCGTGGAGTGAGCTATGCGATAAGTATAGCGAACTACGCGGAATCGCGAAACGTCGCACCGCTAATAGCTGACTTTTAATAATATTGAAAATTCCGACAACAGAAAATCAACAACTGACTGACAACTGCACACACATCAATCGGAGAGCCAATTCAACAGTGTGCAACACTGTGCAGCACGTGCTATGCCGCGCCCACTAACAGAACACAAGCCAATCAGCGGCGAGACACAACACAGACACGAAATCCAAAGGCGTAGCGCCTAGCGCCACGGGCGTGAACGCTAGTGAGGCCTCGTCTCACAACGGCTTGCAACTGCATGCAGACTGCTGGCTATTGGCTGAACGCAATCGGCTTTAAATCCACCTGTCTACAGCACCGTGCTGCTCATACTGTACAAAATTTCTCCAAGTGCAGGGTGTCAGTGCAGTACATAAATGATAAATCTGTTAGAACCTGCAGATTACGAATTAAGTTGAGTACTGATTTATAAATTAAAATATTAAACGAAATACTGACCAATCAAATATTATCAGTGACTTGCAAATTTCGAGTACGTAATGAAAATAATAAATAATAAAAATATAATAAATAATAAATAATAAAAATATTAAAAAAATAAATAATAAAAAAAACTAAAAAAATAAATTAAAAATGAAATTAAACGCCGAATTAAATGGTAAATAAATCCTTGTTCTTTAAAGGCGATCCACTGGACCCGAAAACCTTGTACGGTAAAAGGTACGGCCCTATGCACACAGCGGCCGGCGTCGCTTTATACGAGTAGACCAACGCCGACGCGCAGGTCCACCGGCGACCGCGTCCTCGTGGGCGGGAAACCCATCCAGCACCCCGCGGGCGGCAACGTCGTCGAACCGCGACCATCATCACCGAACCTCCCGCATAATTCTCCGGGCTTGCTGAAAGGGACCTTCGCCCCGCTTTTATACGTCCTGAAATACCGGATACTTTAGGCCGCCATCGCCTGGAACAACGCGGTAAATCAGGTTATCCTCCAGCGTTTTCACGCAGGATATCGGGACGGTGCAAGCGTGACGGGGCGCCGGCGGATCGGACAGCGGGATTGTCAATGTCAGTACCAGCACGGTGGGTGGAGAGATTGTAGGGACTTGCGGGGGGAATATGCACACCGGGGGCGGTCGGGAGAGCGCGAGTGATTTGAGGAAGCAGTTTATATATTTTTAGAGTTTTATTCTGGTCGTTTTTGCTCAGTTTTATTTTGGGAGTTGTGACTAGGTTAGTCGTAGTGCAGTGGCTTGAAAAAATTCCTGAATTCGTCTAACGACTCTGGAAACAGTGGAAAATTAATAAAATGAAGAGTATAAAGATGCAAGTTGTCAACTTTTACAAGTTGAACTGCCATTTGTCAGCTTTTTTTGCATTGTTTACTGAATAAAAGTCGCTGACACGATAATTGGACTAACACTATTAATAAGAGCCTGTGCCGGCTAATACAGCATGTGCAGGTACGAGTAGCATCGAACGAAATACGCAAGATACAGGTACAAGTACTTAGCACCACCTGCCTGTTCACAGTACACGTATAGCAGTGTTGCAAACTATGATTTTGTGCATTGTGTGATAAGAGCCAAAGTACTGCAGCAGATGCGATAACGCGGCTTCCTTATCAGCTTTCTATTTTCCATTAAGTTATAATTATAATAATTATGCATAATATCCGGATTGCTAAAACGTCCGTCGCCCCCAAATGCCTGGTGATCATTAACAAATTACGGGACAAAGTTAAAAAGCTGTTACTATCAATCTCATTATCAGGAGGAACCCACAGCTGTAATATGTTGACCGAATTAAAGGACCGCTTTCTGGCGTTATCGCGCGACTCCCTAAAGGTTGTCTAACTTGTCTGATTCAGGGGGCAACGCACGCTTTCGCTGTCTAGATCTGCTGGATGGTTACCGACGTTCTGCTGATTAGCTGAGCCGAAAAGGCACCGGCTCCTTGAAATACGTGCGTTAAAACGCATCAAGGTTGAGCAGCAAGTTTCGCATATAAAAAGGATTGTTCAGGCGATCCGGCCAGTCGAAAATTCAGTTTGTCCATCAGCTGTGAATACTAACTGTAGATTAATCCACTAAGACATCTTTGTTCTAAAGTTGTGCTTGTTTTAAAGTTATTAAATCTGTTAAAGTTTAAAGTTTTTAATCTCTGAGAATGCGATCAACTAGCGTGTTTTTCGTCCTGGTTGCAGTGCCGCTCGTGATGGGTTTTTGCATGGCTGCCAGTAAAAACTGATTTCTCTACTGTATGTTCAAGGTTAAGCCACGCACGTTCTTCGTAATGACTGTCGCGTCTTCTTCGTAATAACTTCGTAATTCTTCGTTATGACCTTGCGTGACCCATCTAGTTTTCTGTCGCGTCTTATGCGAAGCAAGTACATACATGTAGAGAACAGTTGTAACGAGGAATGTCCGAAGCGTGCAGGCAAAAGGTCAAACATTAACTCATGCTAAATACGTGAGCACTGGAGCGTATCACGGCTGCATTATTGAATCGTGGGTACTTTAGATTTTTGCCAAATCAACCCTTGTCTTATTGCTTAACAATGCCACAGATGTTGATGAGAATGCCGTGGACGACAAGGATGTTGCCGATGTGCAAGTTTTCGCAGAAGCACGTGGGGGCCCGTGTGGATGTCCGTTTGGACGCCTGTGTCGGCGGAACTGTGTGCGAAAAGGTTACAAGGGCGGAAAGTGTACCGGAGTACTGAATTTCGCCTGTGCATGCTTCGGCCCACAGAACGAGCTGATCTCCATGGTCATGGAGTGTTAGACTGGCAGAGAAAATGCTACCAATCGAATCTTAGAATGCACTTTGAAAGAATACTTATGTCATACGCGGATAGATAAAGTAATTTCTGTGCAGATATTCCAGCGTCCGTTGTTATGGACAGCGTCCATTCGGTTTGTGAAGAGCCGTTTTTTCGTCCAACTGTTGATTGAATACGATATAAGCATGCACAGTGGAATCTGTTAGTGTTTATAAGGCGTTCACTCACAATTGTCAGCGTGTAGTGTGTGTAAGTACTCGTACTTCACTTTTGACGAATAAAAATTTTTAAAACGGTTGCATTGGTATAATTCAAAATAATGCATTTTTCTAACGCGGTGTTGTACAAGTGTAAGCAATAATACTGTACGGTACGCCTGCCCCTTTAATAAGGTATTCGAACTTCGAACATACTCGTACTTAATGAAAAATACCATACAAACGCGCAAAATAACCGAGAAATACAAAATACAAAGAAAAAAATTAATAATAGATGTAAACAAAATTTACAAAAAATGAATGCATATAAAAACATTATCAAGGATGCGCAACTTGACTAACAAAGCAATACCGAAAGGTGTCTACTAAAACACTGAATGCGAAATGCATTAAAAGTGTTAGCGAAAATATAGGCGTTTTTCAAACACCATTACCGAAACTTCTTTCAGCCTAAAGGCATAATTTTAAAATGAATTTTAAAATTTTTGAAATTCATTTGAAAATCGGAAAAAATTGCTATGGATCTGATATTGGTTCACTTACGACCTTATGGCTATGTGTCTTTTACAGCAAAGTTTCAAGAAGATCGGGTAATAATCAGACTTTTGGTCCACAACAATGCATTCAAAATTTTCGCCCATTTTAGTATGCTATATCTCGGCAACCAGATGTTGCGCGCGCAAACGGTTTTCAGAACAATGTATACAAATCATTTAGCTTTGGAATGACATAAAGTATTACAAAAAAGTGATTCGGAGTGCGCGAAAGTGTAAGTTTTAATGCATGTATCCCATTTTTAACACCGTGTACAGGACTATTTCCCTTAAGCTGTAACTCAAGGAGCCAGAAATGGCGGCATCGCACTCTCTGTACAGAGGAAACCGACCAGCCGGTCCGCGGATACTAAAGCTGTACTGTGGAATGAAAAGTCTTTGCAAGAGCGCATAAGGAACATACATTCAAATGGCGTGAATGGACATCAGTGAGTTTAGACCGAGAATCGCTTATAAATTTAAGATAAAACTAGAAGTATGTGTTAAAACGATGCTTCTTGCACATGAGTTTGTACTTCTTTTAATCCGACACTGTATACTACCGTAGGAGTAATCCCATAGAACGGCGGTATGCAGTGCGTTAACTAAATTGAGAATATGACTTTTTTCATTGAGGAGACCAATAGAAAAAGTCATATTCTCAATGAAAAAAGTCTATGATGAACAACAAGCTGATCACCCTCTACACAACACGAATGCATGCTATGGCCTATGGGTGCAGTGCCGAAGAAACGAAAAGCAACGGATGAATAAAGAAACTGACGTATTAAGAGGTTATGCGTATCCAGTTGTGTTTGTGACAATTTCCTTAATCATTTTAATGATTTGCAAAATATGGCTAGAAAGTTTTTGCGGCACGTTTGGGAATTACAGGATTTAATTCGTGAATTGTCTGCAGTGATTGTTAAATGATTTTACTTTTAGTTTAGCGTTCCCCGCTACTTTTTTCTACTAGCGGTGTTGACGGTTGTGAGACTGTGAAGAATCAAAACAAAAAGCGCGGGAACGATCTAATTGACCATAACAGTATATGCGCGAAATCACAATTATATTCATAGTGATCTTACATTGATACCGATCGGAAATCCAGTCAAGTCATGATCGATACGACTTTTATTAGTGCTCTGCAGGGTTACATCGTAGTGATGATGTACACGGAGAACAGCCCGTTCAAGAGTCATACTGAAGTGTTGTCACTGACGGAAAACAAGTATTTTCAGTTACAAGAATTCCTATATGAGGCTTTGAGGTGTAGCTAGGAAGCGCATACAAGTTACTGTGCGACCTATTATTGACAACTATCCTGGTCGGCAAGCGATCTGAAATCGCAGACAACTTTACATTTAAAATACAATCTATCTTTGCGACTTTTTTATGGGCTAATGTCCCAGAAGCTCTTCGTTGCACAGGCTCCTGGATGCACTTCGCGTTATAATTATGACAGATGGGCAAATTGTATGGATTAACTGACAGTGTACGACGGATACGTAATATGGAAAAACTGGTTCTTTACCGGCATGCAAGCAACAGAGCGCAACCCCGAAAAAAGTGCATAATCGTACTCGCGAAGATCAGAAAACGAATTATTTGGTTCTTACCGTATTTGTAAAGTAACTACTTTGCGACCATTTAAAAACTGTTGATTATTAAAAAATATATATAGTACATAGCCAACAGACATAGCTGATAATTAGTACATATATAGTACATAGCTGATAATTTGCAGTTTATAAATGGCTCGATTACAACTACGCTTTTCGTAGTACGACTATTTCTGTGCACTACGTATGTTATTCGGCTTGTTATTCATTATTTTAGCATCCAAACTGTTTGTTAAGCCGGGCCTCCTACTGTTTATCTCAGCTCACCGGATCTATAAGCTGGGAAAATGTCTTTTACTACCGGGAAACCAACAACGGAGACGAAGTCAAGAAAATCAACTAACAATAAGTTTAAATTTGACGAAGGGCGGACTGAGCTTACGAGCATGGCATACAGTCATAGCAATAACGAGAAATACACATCCAGCGTCAGGTCACGGCAGCGTGTTACTGCGATAAGAACTCAGTACTGCAGCGAGTACAAGAATGCCGCTTCCTAATCAGCTACATACTTAAGCTTTTGTAAATTTGTAACCATCAGAATGGACGGACGGCTTACACGTCCGTCGCCATCAAATACGAGATTACGATTATCAAATCGCGGGATAAAATTAAATAGCGTTTGTTCAAATTCGGTCTAGTATGTATTACGGTAAGAAACCAGAAGTTGTAATAATTATATTGACAGCAATTAGTGGCGTCTTTTCGGCTCTTTCCCACGATTGCTATATGCTTGTCTAACTTTTCTCGTATCTCGTTTGATATGTAAGGGGAACGGACGCTGTAGCCGTCTGGATCTTATGAATGGTTATTTTACAGACGTTGTTACTGATGAAGATTAAGGAATCACGCAAGCACCCGGTGAGGTCACCTGCTCGGGTAATAGCTTCGCCCAGCCTTGGTAGCAAGCACCACAGTATAAAACGAGTCGTCGTAGGCTTTAGTCAAACAGTTCAGTCTACTGCCTAATTATTAACTTTCAGCATTAAAATCAAAATATTAAGGTTACTATTTCGCACAACCTTTACATTATTATTTCGAAATTCCGGAGAATGCAGCCAAACAGTGTGTTTCTCGTTCTTGCCGCGATCGCGATCCTGATCGTCGCCTGCATGGCCGTTGGTATGAGCTCACTTCTAGCTTTGCATCAGCTTCATTTGTCCAAATCCATACACTTAGCAAATTTTTATTACGATGTATGCAAAGTACTGTTAGAAAAGCCGCATACAGTGAGATTTTATGAAGTGTACTTGATAGTTGGTAGTGCTCCTTGAAGACTTTAGACGTATAGCGTAAGGGTCGTGCAACTGTCGGGTTAAAGCTGTTGGCGCATTTGCTTGGTTATTTCGCTACGGAGCCATGAGTTTTCTGGGTTTAAGTTGTGTTTGGCGAAATTAGTCGTTTTCACGTCGAATATTTTCAAAAAGTGCTTATTGTAGAGGTAAATGAGAACACCGTGGACGACATGGATGTTGCCGCTATGCAAGTTTCTGCCGATGCCCGCGGTGGAATGTGCGGATGTCCGTTTGGATTCCTGTGCCGACGCAACTGTCGTCGCAAAGGCTATATTAAGGGCGGAAAGTGTACGGGAACGCTGAATCTTGCCTGTGCATGCTTTGGCCCTCAAAACCAACTAATCTCCAGTGTTATGAATTGCTAAAGTGAAGAAATAATTCCTTTACACATATTTTAATCCGTCCAGTTGCCGCTGCTAAAATCATGCTCAGTGGAGTAATACTGTCCTCTAACAGACTTTTGTACTCTGTAGTATCCAGTAAAAATGTGTGGACTAGCGCTTTGACGAATATATACTTTTAAAACTGGTTCTGTAATATGCAGCATCTTTTATTTACGGATACTTAACCATTTTGCTCCATAAAAAAATTCGCTTACCAATGCCGCAATGCAGCAAAAATATTTACCGATTTATATGGATAGAGCACTTTTAAGAAGGACGCCTTTATACGGGTACTCTTCATATCTGAACGGCTCTAATTCCGCCCGGTGCGCGTTAACCCCAGCAAATCGATTTCCACTAACCAGAAATGCAGCTCGCAGCTAGTTCCTTTTATTATTAATAATAATAAGAATAAATTCATACGAAATTTGTCGAATACGAACTGTGCGATGAACAATAATAAATCTAAGATTTCATTTACCATGCAAAGTTGCCGAATCTCATTTCAACAGCCAGGTATTATCAGCGATGTGCTGTAATCAAAGAGCAACTCCACTTAATTACAAAGGTACAAAGTAATTAAAAAAACATTGCTTGGTTCAACGAGGTACAGCACGTTTTCACAAAAATTGGTGCACATTGTTTAAGTACTTGAAATGTTAACTTGGCTATTCCCTGTACAGAGTTGCAGCCTACGAGAGGCCCTAACCGAAAGCCATTACTCTACGACATACGGTATAAGCCGATGTCACGCGAACGAGAGAAATAATGATACAACCGAAGAAATAAGACTTTTGATGCTTAAATAAAACGTGGACAAACATGCTGGCTTGTTCGTCTGACATAATCTCATTGCCAATGAAAAAATCAAAATTACGAACATTCTGCTCCGTAAAAAAATTAGTAGAAACATACGCTTGAGAAACAGGACATAATCATGTGGCAGCCTATGCGGCTACGGGCCACCGTAACTGATTTATAAAGGCAAGCTAGCGCTTCGCTCAAACTGGTCCAATTCACATTTCTATTTCGCTCGAATTATTTGTTAACGCAAACCCTGGCACCTCGTTTCCGGCCTTCCAGTTTACTTTTCTATTTATAACAGTCTAGTGGCAGCAGAGTGTAAAACTACAATTCGGGGAAGGAGTATGCGCAAAATAAAGAAAGGCCAAGAAAGGCTATGCCCTGCTCACGGAACCGGAATTCGCTAACGGGCGGTTTGTTTACGGAAATAAGACGCGTCACTGATAAAGAAGCGGTACTCTGGTGCATCCCAGAATATTACGCTCTTATCACACAATACGCGTAAAACATATTGTGCAGATTGCAGAACACATCACGCCGCCCGTGACGCTGTAGAAACGTATTCCAAACTAATGCTATCAGCCGGCACAGTGTTACAAGTACAGTATGTTGTTTTTCCTGGACATGAGCTGTGGATGCTATAATGCCTGGGGGCAACTGATCTCCATTGCCAATCAGTGTTAGGCGGATGAACAACCTACCAATACTGGAAGGAACACAATTCAACACACTGCGCTCCAGAAAAGAGATATTTCTCTACAGATAACCTAACGCGCCTACTGTAATTACCGCTCGCGTTGACTCTACTTGTAAACAAGTGTTTTTATCCAGTTACCAGACTTTCCCTTAAGAATAAAATTTACGCGCCCATAGTTTCGACATTAAACCAATTTAATTGTTTCCGTGACGCTAGTGACCTTAAATAACGCGAAGCCGATGATTTCAATGAAAACATTTTTTGTCATTCAACATACCAGAAAACTTTATTGACCTACTTGAACAAATTATTCAAAAAGGCGTTAAAAAACCAAAGGTCACCGAGGGAATGCTCCATTACTTGGACGAATGTAGACAATCGTTTCAGTAAAAAAATTAAAAACATGCAGCGACAATTTCCGACTTGAAAATCACAGATAAATACTCCGTCATCAGCAACACTCGGTGTGCAAAGTGAACAACATCCTGCCTCACGCTAAACCCAGCTGGGTCTTGGCGGCGGTGATCTTGCTGATGAGCGCCACATCATCGCGCCGGCACTTCTCCAGCACCTTGTTCAGGCCCTCGCCGTCCTTCTGCTTGATGGCCCACTCGGCGGCCTCCTCCAGCAGACCGATCTTGACGAAGCACTTGAGCTTGTTCTCCTCGTCCACCCGCATGGCGTACTTGTAGGCCTCGTTGCGGCCGTGGTAGCGGAAGGCGGCCACGGCGAAATGCTCCAAGCCCACCGGCGGTTTGCGGACGCTCTTGGAGAACTTCTCCAGCTCCTCCCAGTGGGCGTTCCGCGCCAGCACGTCGATCTTCACCAGCCAGAAATGCCGATCCGCGATCTAGCAACATAACAATGCTGCCTCGAACAAAAGATAAATTCCCAAAAAGGTAAGATAAACGACGCCAAAAACTTTACAGAAAGAAAAATAAAACATCTTTAAATACAGTTCAAAAAGCACACCCACCCACCCACTCTTTTCCATCCGCTATCCTTCAGTTAGAAGTGCAAATAAATTTATAAATATATTCAATTATGTCAACTGCGTGGCTCCAAAAGCGTGAGAACAATTTGAGTTTTATAAATATTATAATGTCTCGTTTTCAAAAGGTGACCACTTCCCTAAGTTACTTTTCTTAAAAAATAAACACCAATTCATAAACATCACACGGCAACGGAACCGGCATGCGAGAAAAATCAATACAAAAACGGTGAAGATCTTACACAGTAATGAGATTTATTGTCGTATTTTGAGCGATTATTAATGTAAATGTATCATTAAAATATTATCAGATTCAAACCGATCCCAAAAAAGATGTTTCCACGGTAAAAAATGCATAGAGATTCTACGATTAAAGCAACTGTATCATTTAAGCTATTACAACATCCTTTTGGCTCACGAAACCACAGTTTAATGCCTTTACACTACGATTGTTCCATGGCATGGCAGTACACACAGCATGGTACATAATAAGAAACACTGTATTAAGAATTACGTAAGAGCACCGGTAAACTGAAAAACCTACAGATTACCGGATTAACATTAATTCACAATCAAAATAAACCAAAACTGAAATATCACAATAAAAATCTTTAAAAAAAATAAATTCTGAAAGAGATTCAGCAACGCCAGCTATTATGTATAGAATTCTATACAATACTGTATACACAGTACTGTATTGACGTTCTATTATACAAGTACAGCGAAAGGGAAGCAAAATAGTCAACCGTATTTCGGTGATCTAGGAAATAGTTTAGTATCTCATCGATTAACACTGGTAAATTTCTGCCAATTAATACCTGAAAGTCTTTCTTCAAATCGTCGGCCATCTTGTAGAATCCATCGTTGAGCAGTAGCTCCAGCGTCTGGTGCACGGTTAATCCCGTGTAGCCGCGGTTGAATTTCTCCTCCAGTTTATTCTGCTGTTTGATCAGCTTAATCTGGTCTTCCGTGATCTTCTTGTTGAATTCATCGCGTCCGTGCTCAAAGCGTTCCATGGCACTCTGCAGCGCCGCCAGTCGCTCCGCCGGCGACAGTTTCTCAAAGAACGCTTCCGGGACAAACGTCAGTCCCTCGTCCGTGCGCCAGTCTTCCTGGACGAACAAATCGCGCAGCTGCCCGGGATTCAGTTCCTACCGAAAAGCAAATCATTCCAGTCTTTTGCAGTAATGCCATTTGTATTGACAATTTTATTATCATGATTTATGATTATTATGTTATTTTCAAATAATTAAATCCATGGAATCTGGAACACTGCAGTGACAAGCAAAATACAACTGATGCGTCTTTTATAATGTTTGCATACAGCTGCTAAATGAAATGTACTGCATTCTTCAGTTTGTACTGAAAGTCCCTAAAACTGCAGCAAAAATTAGAAACTGTACGGTAATCGGCAGATTTATACAGCACTACATAAACTAATGATGGCTTGAAATCAAAACTGAGGTCATTACACTACGATCTTCCTCCACAACGCAGCTTACAAGAACTGGACGAACGTAACAAAGAAACAATACGGATTACAGTATCAATGCTTGCCGAAAAGATACAGCGATCTTACTCGGAAATTGTGCCGCTAATAAAAATCGATTGTAAAAAAAAAATAAAAATCAACAAATCTTATTAATTATTAACAATATGAAAAATCACTAAAAATCATTTTCTTGTCATTTCTACTGCCAAGTGAAAAATGAAGTGATTCACTGTCACGAGAATAGTGCCGTCATCAAAACCAACTGTACGAGAAATTAAAAATTAATTATTAATAAAAATCAACCAAAAATCCTGCTAGAATAGAACGAACAAAAATACGGAACCATTTATAAAAGCTGAAATGCGCTGGAAAAAGTGCTAAGCAAACCTTCAAAAGCGAGTATACAGTCTTATTTACTCATACACACATACTAACACAAGAAGAACTCGCCACGTACTTTGCAGTATTTGATGAAGAGCGCGAAGACCTCCTTGCTGCTGCGGATCTTCATGAGGAATTCGGCGGCCGTCATCTTGGCTTTCAAGTGCAGAATGACGTCATACACCAGGTCGGAGTTGCCGCTGGCGATGGCCTTGGTCAGGGCCACCTCCTCCCGGCCCAACTCCAACAACAACGGAATCTGCAGCTGCGCCGAGGTCTCGTGCTCCAGCAAATCCATCGCCAGTTTATTCCGCCCGAGAGAGCGTGCTTTCCGAGCGCATTCGGCGAAGGAGATGCCCGGCGTCTTGGCCAGCTTCCCGATGATGGCGCGGGCCACCGCCTCGTCCGGCTCGTTGCGCTGGTTCATTTTAAAGAGCGACCAGTGCAGCAGGATCTTAGCAAAACCCTCCTGCAAAATGCAGTTTTTAAAAGCAAACGGTTCAAGAAAATGTGAATTAAATAAATACATTTACAAGTACACTGAAAACAAAAAATATCAGTGGACGCAACATACAGCTGACGTGAGGCGGTCAAGATGTTCAGATGTTCAGAATAAAATCGACCGCGAATGAGTAGATGAAACTGTGATACAGTACATCACACCTAGCCAGGGTCCCGTCACCGGCTATAAATTCAGAAAAACTTAATCTTTTGCAGAAAGATAGGGGAACAATGGAATAAGCAAAAAAATTATATTCAGCTGCTGTGATCAATGGGCGTGGCCAGAACAAGAACTGGAAGGAAATTCCACACTGTGCTGTAGCCTATGGGCAGTATACCGCATCATACGTTTCAACGTTCCTGAACAACCTGTGCGAGGCCAGTTTAACTTTAGATGCTTTTCTCAAAATTTTTATGTATTTCTTAAATACTTAAGCATACATAAATTTGACAATCCAGCCGCTTGTGAAACGGGTTTGCAAATGGTATGCAGCCCGGGCTTCAGCTCGTTTCTGCCGAGAGAGATCGGTGCTCATGTGTAACTTCTCGATCTCGAAATGATTGAAAAATTGCTCACACAAATCACATCCAATTTCTGATGCAAAACATGAGTGTAAACTGTATCATCTCCACAAACGGTGAACGAGTATTTAAAGTAAACTGACCTCGTACAGATTGTTCGGTGTTAGCGGTATAATACTGCATTCAGCATAGGCGATAGTTCCCATAGACTACGAGTACAGCACAATGTGAAATTTAGTTTCAAATTTTGTTCTGGCCAGGCCCATTGATCACAGCAGCTGAAAATAATTTTTTTTGCTGATTCCAGTGGTCCTCTATCTTTCAGCAAAAGATCAAGTTTTTCTGAGTTTATAGCCGGTGACGGGGCCCTAATAAGAAAACCCAACATATCTCGAAGTAACAAACAAATACGACAATTCCAAAAAATTTTCCGAATACACACTATGTAACGGTGCCCACTGCTGTTTTTGGTACCAAGTTCTTTTCTTTACTGTCAAGGCTTTAAATCACAGAACTCATGCCTCTGCACTACAAACTCACGCCAAACTTCCTGCACACTGCAATACTAATGCGAAAAACTACAGCATGCACAGCTTTAATCCCTTTTCTGATTCGTTGGGATAATTTTAAGTTTTATAACTTTTCAAACTATGAAAGGATACTCGTTACAAATTTTTATTACTGGCTATAACAGTTTACGTACTATTAAATATGAATAAACTCCCAATACTAATTTAAATTTAAGTAATTAACATTTAGACTGTATAAAATATACTTTGGCTATCAATTTACTATTTACAGCACCTAACAACTTAATTTTAACTAAGTAATATTCAGGCTATATTAAAAATAATAATCATAACTTTATTATAAATAATGACTATACAATCAGTATATTGATTATTATCCGCGTACGTTACCATAAAACCAACTGCGCAATCACGTTAATTTTCCTCACCTGCACCGGCAATTCCAGATATCCACAGATCCGGTACGCCAACTCATACTGTCGCCGGCGCACCAACTTATCCAACAGCTCCGGCACGCTCAGCCCCTCAAACTGCCGCCAGGTCAACGGCATGCCCACCAGATAGAAGCGCAGCGCATTCAGAATCCGCAGATTCTTACACATCAGCACAAACTTCTCCGTCAGCACGGCGCTGTCGTAGAAGCTCTTCCCGAAGGAGGCGGCGCGCAGCAGCAGCTTCTGTGTGTTGATGTCCAGCTCCTGTCCGGCCGAGTCAATGCACTGGTTGATGGCGTCCTCCAGGGTGGGCTTGACCAGTTTCAGGTACTCGTCGGCCTTGTACGACAGGGCTTCGTACTCGCGGTACGCTTCCAAGAGGGCGGCCCCGGGCGCCATGGAGCCCAGTTTCATCACCGCTTGCGTGGTGGCGGGGACTTTCTGGATCATGTCGTGGGTGTCGCGGGAGATGATACGCAGACAGTCCGTTTCCGACACTGTACGGACATAAAACCAGCCGGAAATGAAACCAGACATTCGTGCCCGTCTTACCGGTTTTTTTAAATTCAATAGTTTAACAATAAATATTTTAAATTAAATATTCAAATTAAGCATTTTAAAGTGAATGTTTTTTAAATTAAAATTTATATTTATTTAACTGATTTGAAATAATTTGACGCAGTAGCAATCTGTCCAGCAAGGTACTCGTATTATTCTTACTAATTAAATTCAGATTACTGCTTGAATTGTTATTAATGAGATCTGAATTACCTATTACTATACAGGCCATATTTTACGACAGACTTATTTTGCTTTAGATGCAACGTTTTAAACTACTTTTCAGCTTCTTCATCAAGCTACGGTGGCATTTATTAGACAAAGCAAGATCGAGAATAACAAAACACGTCCAAAACATATGCAAAATTCAGATCAGGGAGATTGCCATTGCCAAAAAATCCGCACTAAACCATACTTATAAAAAACAAAATTCAAAAAAAAATTACGAAGGAACCTTTTGTGTCGCATAATCAATGTCGTTATGAACGCGAGAATGTGCTCTTGAAACTGAGACTTAAATGACATTATTCTACGATATTTCTAAAGAAAACCGCCAGCACGACACTAAGAAACTGCAAATATATTCAGTTAATGCCAAAATAATTTCACAAAAAAAATTCCACACCGGAAAAGCACAGGCGAATCAAAAACCTTGTAAATACAAGTAAACTGGAAATGAAGTCATCGAAAAAAAATTAGATCAAACATTTCACAATAATGCTTAATCCAAAATTACGAGAAAAACTAAAGTATCTTATCCGGCAATTTTATACCGGACGCGGAGGAATGTCACATAACTATGGGAGATGTTACAGAAATTGACCACCTGCCACCGTTCTACGATATCTTCGAATTTGATACACAACAACCTGTACATGAATAATCAATTAAGAAATAACTGCAAATATAAAAAAGGGAAATACAAAACAAATGAAAATATTAATTATTTAAACGCATAAAAAGCTACATCACTTACAAGTTACATCAAACTAAATAAAGTCGTACAAATAAATGAAGTATAAATAAATAAAGTTATGTACAAATAAATCACATAAATTAAATTATATTAAATTATATGCGTTCAATACATCTAGCAAATACACAGTGAAGAAATTCTCATACAAATACAAATAAAATCAATACAAGAAATTAGAAATTAAGTCATAAAAAAACACCCGTTTACCTAGATGCACCGGCGAATCAAACAGGAAGTTGATGTAGTCCTTCTTCGGGCCGATCAGCAGCAACACATGCCCATCCGGTTTGGCCCAGTAGCCGACCACCGCGCTATTCCCGCACCAGGCCACCTGTTGGGGCGGCGCATCCGGCGAGCCCGAGTCGAATTCGCAGGCCACCAGGGCGCCGGCCTCCGTCGGCGTGATGATGATCAGGCCGTTCAGCGTCACCAGCGCCAGACTCTTTCCGTTCGGCGAGACAGCCAGGTGGCTGTAGCCCAGCACCGGGTCGCTGCAGCGCACCGGGAACGGCTGGAAACTCCCGGTTTTGTCCACGGACAGGATGTCGGAGCCGCGGGTGATCAGGATCTGCGTGTCGCGCTCCTGGCACACTACCGCCCAACAGGGCGGCGGGGCGTTGACGTCCAGACCGGGGACGACGCCGGTGGAGCGGAGGATCGGCGTCGGTGCTACAGATAAATAAAATACTCGAAATTGTTTACGAAATGTGGTGGTTAACAGGTGGTTACGGGACTCGCATATAAACCGGAAAAGACGTTAATTAGTGCTTTATTAATTACGTAATTCATATTTCAGGTTTTTTGGCATTTCACAACCCCAAAATTAGGTTTTAATCAGAATTAATTTTAGTCCAGTTACGGCTTCTAGGCGGTTTCAGTTATTAAGGTAAATAGTGAATCAATACTGTCAACGTTAAAAAAATTCCATGCAACAAAAACCGTAAATAAATTAAAATGGAGAAATTATTGCCTCTTTATTGGTTCGAAAGCAGTAGAATAAGTCTAATTAAAAAACACTAAGTAATTATAACAATCACAAAATATAAAACATTAAATTAATAAGAGTAAAATAATTTATTGAAACACATAAATTTAGTTCTACAAAAAACAAATCCGGGTTTCGTTAACAAATAAGAGCCTGATTTTTGGCTATCCGGAAGAAGACAATTTCTGCTAAGCCAACTGACAGAACGCCATCATTCTACGATCGACTGCTGAAACAACACAGGTTTCAGAAACGGGGTTGCCAGATACAGTCAATAACAAATTTGAATCTATTCCGCACATAAAAAATAATTAAAACCACAGGTCTGCAAAAGGGGGTTCCAGCTGCTCACCGTCAATAAAAAATCTGAATTTATTCCGTCAATAAAAAATAATTAAAATACAGGCTTCAGAAACACCAGACACTCACCGTCAATATCGTGCATGATGAAGAACCGTCGACTGCCCGTCAGCACGGCGATCCCCGTGGCGCCACTGCCCTGGGCAAAAATCCGACAATCCACCACCCGCGCATCCATGGCCTCCTGGCCCATCCCGAAGGTCCTGACAAAGGCCCCGAACATATCATAGATCAACACCCGTCCGTCCTCCTGCACACACACCAACTCCTCCGCCCCCGACCACCCCAACTGCAGCAGGGGGCCGCTGTTCCACACCCACTGGTGCAGTAATCGCCCCGCCGCGGAGAAGACGACGATCTGGGGCCGCACCAGGGCGGGTGAAGGGGCGGCGGGGGTCTTCTTGCGCTCCTCGCGGACCACGGCGATGGGGCCGCCGTGGGTCTGGGCGGCGATGAGGGCGAACTCGGTCAGGTCGATGCTGTACTTGGCCCAGGCCATCTGGTACAGCTCTTGGCGACGGTAGTAGCTGTCCACGCCGAAGGGGCTCCAGTTGTCCGTGAAGTTCAGCATGGTGGACTGCTGTCGGATTACGATGGGAAAATCAACAATGCATGGGCACACGCAGCATTCACGTCAATAAAACCGCAAATATAATGGCAAAATCCCAGCGAAGAACGTGCAACTGGCAAAACGAGGATTCAGATCCCGAAAACAAAAACAATTTGAATTCGGTTCAATCAATCAATCAATATCCGTGGTGAGTTTTGATTTTGCCTGACTAGATCTGTGGCTGTGCACAAATGCACATCGCCATCGGTCGTGGAGTACGACTACGCGCACGCCGTACGAGTACAGTACAGTACAGACTGTACAGTATGTTTGAAAACAACTTCAAAGAAATATGTAAAGTTGTTAAGCTGTTGTTTTGTTATTTTACTACTTATTTTTTATATTATATTAATATTTTTTAAAATCATTTATCTATATCAACACTTTCATTTAAATTCCTATGCAGCTTCTAAAGAAATACTTACTACTTTATAGGTTTGGTGCAGTCCGAAATACCAACGTATGTAAAATAACAATTAATACTGCAAATCGAAATCACCTTATTAGCAAAATATTGTTTGTACTGTACTGTAATTATATACTATATGCAGCTAAAGATTATACTCATACTATAATTAACCAAATCAAGACTATCCGAGTAGTAATAATATTATTACGATATTGTACGGAGGATGTACATATTCCATTTCTGCCAACATGTATACCGGGCCATTTTCCTTAATGACTGGACTGATTGCATTTGGACTGATTACTGTAGTTCTTCTGCTGCTCCATTCACAAGTTTTCTTGCAAAACACTCGCCACAATGTTTTGACCGCCATAGGGAGTTTTCCGCAAAAACGACAATATTTTGGTTGTCTGCATTGCAAGTGCGGTGCATGTAATAACAAACAATTAGTAAGCAATTTTCTCGACCAGAATTGCGCATTACCCGCGCGCTACGGTGTGTACAGATAATGTTTAATGAATTATGTGCCGAAATTAGTGTTTTCGATGAAATTTTTTGGTCAAGTGAGGATGAATGGAAATTCCTGTAAATAAATTAATAGTAATCAATCCGTGACGTTAACGTAAACTGTAATTAGAACTACGCACAGTTGATGGTAAACAACAAATGCTTATAACAAATGTCACAAAGTAATTTTTGTTATTTATATCGCGCGACGTATATAACAAGACCGTATATGCACGCCGATGCAATATTTCAAGCAAACATTTTGTACGTACTGCTTGACGTTTTTAACCTTTTTTTTGACTCGATCGCTTTCGTATCTCTTCCTGCAGTCATGAACGTTTTCCGATCCATTTGGATAATGCTCTTCGTGGTATTCATGGCTTTGGTAAGCTAACTATAATAGTCTATAGGTAATAAATAGAACAGTAAAGTTACCGTACTTGCCACAATATCGGCATTCATTTTTGGAAATATTTGGTAACTCTGAAACGGCATCACACAGTAGAGATATAACGCAGCGCAGATTACCGCACACTGAGGGCATGTTGAATTTTAATGCTACAGCACGAAGAAATATACAATAAATAATAAGCTAAGTAAATACCTATATAATATCGAATGTTGTGCCTTTGTCGCCGGCTTGAGTGATGTTCATGAAGATCTGGCATAATTATTGCATATCCATTTGCAGTTTATCAAACCGTCTGAATCAGTTAGATGTCTGCCGGGATCCCCGCGAAACCCATGTCCCCCTCGTGCGGAAATCGTTGAGGATTCATTCAACGACCAGGGACCACAGTGAAGTAGACCGGCTACAGGATGGGCACCGTGTACAGACCAATACCAGAAGCTGCTTAAGATTTTGGCAGGATTTTAAACAAAATGCTTTATATATAACCATTTTGTACATAAAGAATATGAGAAGTTCCCCAGCGTCAGATTGCTGGTACCGGCTAGGACAGCCACTACCTTAGCTACCTATATATTTTACAGTTTTTTTTTTCATTAATCTCAAGTTTTAGCAGGTACCTTTGGTAGCTTGTTCAGCCTTGTTAATGGGAGAAACAATCAATTTTATCCAAACTTCTACACGGCACTCTACAGCCTAAAGTTGCACATAGTGTAGTCGGGATCGGTAGTTGCTTTGTGAATGTATTCCGTTAGGAGTTTCATATAAACTGTTGCGAGTAATAAAACTGCCGTTATGGTTAAACATTTTCATATGGCAGAGAGACCAGGAGTTTTAATAATACAGAGTTATTTCTTTAAATAACGATTACGCTCTCTTTTATCCGGACTTCAAGATACTCCGTCAAAACAAAGATGACATCCATTGAAAAAAAAATTAATCTTTAACTGACAAATGCAAGTCACAAATGCAAGTCACAAATCCTTTTGCTTCGACCCGGAAAGCCGAAAACCATGAATTCCGGAAATGTATCGATATATAGTTACAGTATATACTAAAATTCAGGATAATAAAACTGATTTCCATAACATATTACCGCATATCTCGCTGAAAAACCAAAGCGACTTTGAATTGATATTTGACAGCCAGAACTTGCAGTGCGTGAGGGGCTCCACGATATTTTTGAAATTTTTATGTGAAAAATTCGGTTCCTGTGCCCAGCACAGACACAAAGGTTACGGTGACGTTATCATGAACTGTCTCAAAAAAATGCTAATGTCCACAGTGTAAGTAATAACAGCAAGGATCCGGCCCAGATCGGACATTGTTAGCATGCTTGTCGAATAAAAAAGGCATCCAAGCAAACATAAAAGCATTCACAGAGCATCAATCTGTATATACAGAGTGCTACTCTGTAAATGTATTTACGGAGCATAATAGCAGCAACATAATTTTCAAGCGAAAGCCGACTTTTAATTCGTTAATAATCAGGTCGACATCTAACTTATCATGGATTCATGGTCACTGGTCAGCATTACATGTATAGCCGGAAAAATGCGCTCCTTCAGATATTGTTAAAAATTGAAAGATTTATCCAAATGATGTCAAATTTCGCCCTCTGCGTGAATCTTCGGAGTGTTTCGCGTGTACGGGATAATTCGAAATTTAATTGACTTTGAGAAAGCATTTTGTGCTTAGAGTTTTTACTGATACCGGTACGTACTCGGCACCGTCACTATGGTACTAATCACACTCTTAACGGTACTAATCGATGTTTTGTCTGATATCGATGTTTTGTTTTTTTATTGTATTGTATATGTTTTGTATTGTGTTTATGTTTTGTATTGTTAATTGTACTACCAATCTACTTATATTTCATGCATATTCTTCTGCAGTCTTCTAGGACGACTCGAAATAAGCTGTTTAATGTTCTTAGCATTAAACTGCCGAAGGTGATTTTTGGTTGTGTAAGGAGAATTGTTCCACCTACTGTTTGCTATGTGCCGCACAATAACAATCTACAGATACACTGCCGCCTTTAGACTGTCCGCATATTATCAATGAATTGTGCACCAAGAATAGTGTTCTTTAATGAGCAGTTGTATTCTAAAAACATTGTTGGAGTTGAGTATTGTGAAAAAGTCTTGTAAAAACATAGTTCGACGACAGTATTTTTTGAAAACAATGCTTCGAAACTGGAACTGCACTTTTGATGTCGTAATGCATTTTCTAACTATCACGGTTGTTATTGTGCCGTGCGCGCTTTGTTTTCAATCGCGATAAAATATAAAAAAGAGGTGCGAGACTGGTCCAGCAGCCATTATTGCAGATCAGGAAAACAAAACGTTAAGTAATTTTCAGTTATCGGTGTTTCAATCATTTTCTCGGCTCTACCGCTCAGCAACCATTTTGCAATCATGAACACTCTACGATGCATCTGGACGATGTTGCTCGTGGCGGTTATGGCTTTGGTAGGTCAACATTATTATTACACGAGCGGATTTTTGAATGTTGATCTGTCCAGTTTCTGATGACCGCCGATCGAAGTAATCACCTTAGGATGACCTTTCCGATTTCAGTTTATTCAAAACGAACTTTTATTCTTGCAGGTGGCCGCGCCTTCCGTATCGTCATTTGATGCATCCAAGTGCAATCCAACATGGAAGCCGTGGGAGTGCTCCCAGAAAAACATTGTCCGTAAAAATTCCGACGACCAGTAGATAATTGTAATTAAGTTGCCTACGACCCGGACAAACCCAGTGGATTGTGTCTGTATTGCTCATATCAAAAGTTCCCTTTGACGGAAAAATATCGGCTCAACAAATATCCGACTACCGCGTACCTATTATACTGTGCAATCTGTATACACGACCTGCTCTGTACATGTGTCACGAAGAGCAACAAATATGATGGTGCTTTTATTGCCTTTTATATTAACAGATTTACAGTGCTCTTTCTCTTTTGTACAGTTTACTCATGCCAAGACTTCAGCAAATTATTGTAGAATACAAGAAAATAAATTTTGCTCATATGTTCCCAGCAGGTTGTTCTTTGGGTTCGATAATGCGAATAATATCGCTTTGCCGTGCTAAAATTGTGTCGGAACCAGAGAATACCTCACAGTTAGGAAATGGCATCATTGTAGTAGTACCGTAGAATATCATCATCATTATGAGATATTGTACACTACTTTTCCACTCTTGCAGTTTTATCATGTTTATTATCCTCTAGGACGTAAGGACTTTAGAGTGCGGTGTATTTTCGGTTCCGAACGGTTTTTGCTGACCAAAACTTATGTTTTACATAGTTAGCATCGTCTTAGGCTCACCATACCTTGCGAATTTTTTTGAGTAAAGGTTGCGCTAAACCCTGTCATTAATGCTGGACTCGTTCGTATAAGGTTTAGAAAAATAAGTGTTTCTCTTTGACATTTTCATGTTCCACGCTACCTAAAACAGACATTACATTCAAAGCCGGAACATTCAGTACCCACAACAAATTATGCACGTGTACACATACTTTGTTGTGGGGATCAGTTGTAAATGTTTTAATCGATCTACATAATCGACCCACATAATAATTTGGGTTAGAAAGTGTACCGCTTAAAGGTCATGTTTGAAATTTGCCTGACCCGGCGCTTTTGTCAGTTTTGTCAATAATATTTTCAAACGATGTGGCTTTGATCTGTGAGAAAATTTTGGCACACCAACCCGCTCGCGGATCGGTGCAGGTATGAATTACTAGTACGTGATTCCCTACGTTTGCCGTTTCGACGGTTCCTTTACTCGGCAAAACTGAACGACCTAAACTTTCGAAACTTAAGATATATAAAAAAAGCATAAAATCTATGTAAACGGCGTGATACACTTTTCCGATTTTATATACATTCACCATAAATTTACCGGAGGCTGTTGAGACATTTTAACCTACAGTTTTCATCGAAAATCTGAATCATTGATTTGCTGCAAAACGGTTGATGATGAATTGCATTTCAGAGTTACTGTGCAAATAGCAGTGTATTTCAACAGTTACATCTCGAGCCTTTTCAGTGATACAATTAGTATTGCAAGCAAATGGTTTCTCTATTCTTCAAGCAAAACTTTGTGACATATGACGACCTTGAACTTTGAAATTTGGCCTCAACCTGTTCAGAATTTTACGGCGATCTAATATTAGAAAAAATATGATAAAGCTGTAAGAAGCATTTTGAAAGTGCAGAATTCAGAAGTCAGGCTGTCGAATTACCGCCTGTAAGGGTCTGAATACATTCAATCGGCCTCAACTTTTGTTCAGAATTTCGACGAATCAATGGTGTATTCAGAAAAATTTTCCGATGACTGTAGGAGGTTTTTTTGAAAATTGCACAGGAATCTCGCGACGGGCCTGCCGGCTTATGTTTGCTGACGTAGTTTGGCAGTTGTTAAAGAGAATGCTATCTATCGCTGTATAAAGCGAATGCATTACCTTTAGTTTTGAATTACTTTGGGATTCTGACTGATTGCTTTTTATGCTTAAAACCTTTTACCTAATTCCAGTACCTTTTTTGGCAGCTTTGATGGTTATTGATATTATCGCAGAAAACATGTCTCATGCGGAGTCATGCCATAAACATTCGACTGCCGAAGGTTATTTTGACTTGGGCCGGCAAAATAATAATAAACATATTATTGTAACTACCATCTGCTATTTGGCGCACAATAACAACACGAACGCGAACAAACTTACGTACTGCCGCACAGTACATCGAACGTTTCGTATGGATTGCTGCGCCCACAAATCACTTTAACGCGGCAGAACGCACGCTCATAATGAAATTTTCTGCGAAATAATCGTTAAGAAAATTCCTACAAACTGGGTTCTCTAGCGATATTGAAAACAATTCCATCTCAAAACAATACGCTGTTGCTTAACTTGTGCGCTGCGTATCGAACTGGTGTTCATCTTTTATGGTATATAAGCAGCATTCGATGTATTACAAGTAATTACAGTTATATTCATCGTAATAAACAAACGTTTCGGCAATTAACGTAATAATCATCTTTGCCTGGCTCAACCTTTCTGCATCTGTTATAGCAAGCATGAATATTCTACGGTCCATTTGGATGATGTTGGTCGTGGCGGTCATGGCTTTGGTAAGCTGACAAATTACTAACATTTATTGCAAAATTAGACGCATGTTATAATATATTGTACATAATTTCCAACTTTAATTTTACAACAGTGATGTCTGGTTACAGCCATTAAAAAATTAAAATGAATCGATTAATATTAATATTACGTAATACTATTAAATAATGACAGATTTATAATACTCTTAAATGGAATGGGGACTACGGCAATTACGCATATGCATAGTGACGTACGCTCTTATGCAAATTCGTGATGACCAGGACTCGAAGTTTCGATACCGTGCGCTGGTCTTTTAAATTTTGATCGCTACAGTGTGAAAGACTATAGAATAAGTGACCGTATTTACGTAATGCTAGCATTCCTGGTAACTAACATCTGTAAATGTGGAACTTGAATGCTGGAATGTTACTGCACACATTTATTGCATGCCTCTTTTACAGTTGATCGGACCTTCTGTATCTTTTCCTTGTCCTGGCGACCCGCGCTGTCCTCGCGCGGCAATAGTTGATGATCCATCCAGCGAGCAGGGGCCACAGTGAAGAAGACCGGCCAATCGAACTAGCATCATGGAAAGACGCATAACCAAAAGTTTCAAATTTTGGGCAGATTTGGGCAAATACATTGGAGTGCATACGTTTCTGTACATAAATAAATTGGCAGTTTTACTTGATACTGACTGTTTTTGACACCTTACTCCGTCTGCAGCTTTTCTTCCCATTTATACACTATGACCTTATCCTTTGTGCTTTGGTAAATTGTTGTCATATGCAATAAATTTTACTCAAACATCTGCGGCAAGCTTTGTATTTTGCACATTTTATGTTTGAATTAGTAGGTGCTTCGGCAACTGATCGGTATCGTTGCCTTCTGCGGAACGCATGCCACACAAGCTCACTACAAAAAAAATCGGTTAAAACTAACGTCATCGCTATTTACCCCTCGCATAGTGATTCGAATTGCAGAGACTACAACAGAAGTTAGCGATTATATCGCTACACAACAACTTAGGTTAACGCAGTTGAGAGAAACGCTGGCCCTCTAGAAAGTTCCCGACATATCCGCAAAGTCATCACCAAAGCAAGTGATTGGCTGACCTCTTGCCGGACGCCATTTTGCCTTTGTTCATCGCGCTGCTGTGCACATATCGCTCTTTATAGCAGAGTTGCATTCGAATGTCATTTTTGTTGCGTCTGAATTTGTGTTTTCTTTTCTTGTTGCTGAAGACTCTGTGCGGTAAATTTCTTTTCAGTTTTCCACCTGCAATATTTGTGAGTGACCTTTAGTGTGTTTACTTTACCCACCATCCCACCCTCTAGCAACTTGTACATTGATTAAAGGCACAACCCATCTCACTGCTCTCTCCCGCCACGATACGCACGGAACCGCACCGGAAGAAGACGCAGCAAGCATTCGCATTCTCATATACACCCTGGCCACGAATCAGGGTTCCTGGAGCGAGCGCGCACCAGGTGCATTCTGCATACCCTAAATCCGCATTCTTTACCAGCAAGCATTCCTTCCGGTGGTCGAGCATGTTCTGCAGCTACCTTGAGACCTTGCAGTTGAGCATTGGGTAGCGTTAATGCAGTCTAGGCTTTTTGGTGATAATTTGATGTATTAATTTAATTTGGCGGGAACTGCAGTAAGTGTTGTTCTTTATTTAATTGTAGTTGATGTTCTGAGCCTTAACACACTTTCACATCGAAACATCAACAGCAACACACTTTCACATCGAAACATCAACAACAGCACACTTTTGAGAGGCTATAACAAGCAAATTTTCTCTAATTTCTCCGAATCTTGTATTGTGCCCATCACGCACATAGCGTTTCCTCTTTGAATTAGTGCGGAGATCCGCTGCCGGAAAAATTCTTTCTCGCGTGGTTGCCCGGTAGCGGCCGCTGTGAGGTGTCCGATTTTATCGACCAGCTTCTTGGCTCATTCTCCCAAGCGTCCGTATATTTCGAAGGCCGCGGGGATAAAATCATATCTTGGCTGGAGCCACGCATGTTTTGCGAGCTTTTTTGTTTCGGCCACCTCCGCTGCGGCACGGATGTCCGGTCAATATACAAAGTGGCTATTTTGCCGCAGTTTTTGCGGCAAAATAGCCATTAGCTATTTTACCGCACTATGGTCGGTAAAATAGCCTTTTGCTATTTTGCCGCACACTGCGTTACAATAGCCGTTAGCTATTTTGCCGCAGTATGGATGGCAATATAGCCTGTAACTATTTTGCCGCAGTTTCCGGTTAACGTAGAACAATTTAAGTAGCTATTGATAATCATCTGTCTACGGAAAAATCGGAAGCGTAGTGCGGGGACTGCAATGCTTTGGGATCCCATTTGCTGGTGCAACCATCCATAGGTTCCAGACGTCCGCGGGACGATGAAGTTCATAAACCGTCCAGTAAGTTGCGGGCTTCCAAAGCGTAGCGTAAATTTTACCCACGCAGTGCTTTTCGCGTTTTCCTGCGAGAATTCCCCGGTTTCCTTCGAAAATCGTATCCGAACGTTCTGGTCTGTGCGTACAATCACCACACATTTGGCCTTCGGAGAATACCCGGTGTACTTCGGCCTGGTCACAGCAGAATACTGTCCGACCGGTGCCTGAAATATCGGATCAGTCGGGTCAAGTTGTCTTTAATCTGATTAAAAAACCGATTCCGCGCTGCCGTCAACCGGCGACTCAGGAGAAACCCCGGCTTGAACAGTGCCGAGCGGTGACGGTATTGTCGGGTTGTCTGTGAGAAGGTCGACCGAGCTATCCGTCGAGCTCTGCCGGGTGAGTGTGAGACGCATACGAGCTTGCGTGGTACCTACGCTATACTTGGCCGGTATGCGTACGCACGCACACATGCTGTATTTGCCTCTCTTTTGTACGTGTGTGTGATGCACTGCACTCTCCACTCAAGCGGATATACCGCGTGCGCACACACTGAGCATACTGGTTCTCTTGTTCCTTTATCGCAGTACAACTCATGCGCTCGTTCGTATGCTCAACGTTTATACGCTCGTGTTGGATAGAGCCAAGTCCGCGCCTCGCATCACGCACGCAGTCTGGCTAGCACGACGTTGCCGCCAGCATTCTTTCACGCCTTGACAGACACTCAAGAACTTTCTAGCGTGCACATCGATATTAGGCCAGACTGGCTTCTGTGTTCTCTTCCCGCATATCACGCGGTATTTGTATCGCCTTTATTTATCAACGAAGACTTGCTGTGATCTCCTTGCGCTTGCCTGTTACATGGTAAGCAGATCGTCTGGTTTTCCTACCACGAATCTCTGAGGAGTCGGTGAAGGCATCTTTTGGAGAACCCGGAGGAACCCACGGTAGTTGTTCAGATTAACTGCAAACGCAGCCTCTGCTTCGACCGTTGATCAACCTGATCTTATAACTTATAACTGTGGAAACACGGGTTGACCGCAAAAGCGATCCCTGTCACTGTTAACGAGCCACAGTTCTTCGTCTCTTCCCTACAAGAAGAGCAGCCAGACAGAGCAGCTTCCCCGCACGCACGGTAATTTCCCCATCTCAACAGACGGACCGGGCTCGCCACGACAGCCTGCAGCGCGATTGGATTACGTCTTCATAAGGGGACCTTCGCTTTGAATAGCGACGCACAACTTTAACGGCGGACTACGACCGAGAAACGGCGGATAACCGACCTCCAAACAGCGGATCACCGACCTCTACGGAACCGCAACAAACCTTTAAAGCTGTGGCAACCCGTGTCAATTTTCGACCGATAAAAGTAAATTTTGTTGGAGAAACCGACCCAAAACTTACCTTTACCGATATCTTTTTGATTAACTGACCACTCTGGCTAACCGACCAGAGGTCGGTCATTTTCTTATCTATTCTTTTTGACGAATTTTCTACCGTCAGAAAAAATTTCTAAAATCCTGATGCGGCTTCTAACGGCTTAAAACATAAAATTTCGACCAAATAACAACTTTGGTCGACCTAAAAATATTTTATTTTTCAGTAAAAAATGAGCGCCAAAATCGTTAAACTTCCTTACGACTTCAAAACGCTCGGAGTTCCTGAACCCACAGAAGTTCCTGATCTCATCAAACATCCCAACGCAAAGGATTGTTCGATATACGGTACAAAAGCAAAAAGCCTTATGTGTTCCACAGGAGCCGCCATTCACAACCATGTCAAAGCAACCGGATATTACATGAAGTAGTACCCAAGCACATACTCCAGGCGTAATACAGCCGGACCGTATCCACTTCGGCATGCCGGCCGGGACGACTCACAACGGTCGCCAGCCGACTCATAGAGTCGGCAGAGGCAAGGAAGAAGCGTAACGAGCGGATCTTCCTCGCCGACTCGAACCCGACTTCGGATTTCGATGACAGGTTCGAAGACGCCTCGGCAGCCCTGTCCAACCCAAGCGGGGGGGGGAATGGGTGCGGTACAGCTGCATGCCGGTCAGGATCACTGACTTGGCGCACAGACCACCTCTGACTTAACTGGAGGAACAGTAAACTGGCAGTCGTCCCACTTGGGTGAGCGCGCTCACTCGGGCTCACAAAACCCAAGACCCAGAGAAAGCTTCAACAGCCGCCGGAATCGGATGCCAATCACCTAACCAGACGGATGAGAAGCGAAAGTCGACCTCGCCCCACTTGGGCACGGCGACTTCACCGACCAACCTAACTGGGACGGAGGTCGGTCAACAGCAACCGACCTCGAAGGACGGTCAACCCCAACTGAACAGGGAGGTCGGTCAACAGTCACCAACCATGGAGGTTGGTCAGAAGCAACCGACCACAAAAATCGGTAGAGCTCAATCGACCTTGGAAGTCGGTAGGATTCCACCAACCAAGGAGGTCGGACCTCCACCGACGAACTAGGTCGGACCTCCACGAACCAACCAGGTCGGACTTACACCGACCACGAAGGTCGGTCAACAGCAACCGACCACGGAGGTCGGTAAAAGCCAACCGACCTGTCCAAGCCAGAGGTCGACCACGAAGGTCGGAAACTCACTGCTCAACAAGTGGGAAACACGGGTCCAGCCAACCAAACTAAGGGTCAGAGTAGAAGAAACCGATTTTTCCGAACACCGGTGGCGCGCCACTACGGCGCCCGCGGATACCAAGCAAGTACCCTTGAGTATACTCCGCAACGATGGATCACGGCAGCAATGCGCTTGCGCCGGAACGGATCGAAGACACCGCACACCTCCGTGAACGATGCCACCAACAGACTACACAAGCCGTGTTGGCGGATAAACTCGTTCTCTGTACGAAGAGATTGATCAAGCAAATTAACGAAACCCACCTACTCGAACCGAAAAAGTGGGAAACCGACCTGGCAGCCGCTAACAAAGCGACTGCCGACCAACAGCGCGAGGTCGATCGGCTGAACGCCCAACTGAAGCGGGTCGACCAATCTTGCCGAATCGACACGGAAGAAGTCGGCCAACTTAAAGGCAAGCTAGTGGGTCAACGGAAGCCGTCTTCGAACTGAAGAGAGAACTTGCCGAAACACAGACAGCGCTCGTCGCCTCAGAAGCGGCAGTAGCGTAGTTACAAGAAATGTTGAATCGCTCAAACCAAGAAACCGAGGTATACCGTGGCGAGGTTGATCGATACATAGTGGCTCTTAGAGAAGCCGACTACGAACAACAGTTTACCGATCAAATGCAGTCGCAGATGGAAATTGTACTGGTCAAAGGCAGACAACCCTTTGCCAGCAACAGACCTACACCGACTAGAGGACGGCCATCACGACCTCGAACAAGCCAATGCCCAACTAGCCGACCAATTATCCGAACTGAAGAAGGAGCAGAAACTCCGGGCACAGCTAAACCACAATCCAGCCGAAGCTCAGGAGGTAAACGAAGCGCATCGGAACTGCATCGCCTACCTCGAACCAAGCAAAGTCGAACTATATGACTTTGGCGCAGACGCAGCCAAGAACATGACAGGAATGATGCTACCAATAGATGAGATGGGAACTGAAATGAGATGGCTGTAGTAGGAAAAGAAGCACTTGGAACAAGCCAGGGACGAACCTCGATCCTACAAACGTCCAAGGCAACCGATCACTATCCTTCGGATATGCGGCCAACCAAGAGGGAGAGGGACGTACCAGGGACTTTGAACGGACAATGATACGGGCACGTGCCCGCGGACGTAGCTAACCCCTACCGGAATTCGATGGCGCCCAAAACAAGGTCGACGGATGGATCAAGCAGATTCGTCGGTTACATGCCGAAGCCCAGGAATGGTATGAGAAAGATATTCGCTTCATGACCGACCTCGTTGCCCGACTAACAGGGCAAGCTGAGAAGTGGCATAGAAACACCGCCAGCGAAGAACCACTAGGGGATGGCCAGTAAACGTATGGCTGAAGAAATTCGAGGAGCGGTTCACGGACAAAAACAAAGAAATTAATGCCGTGCTGACTATGGCCAAGCAAAAATACCGCTTCTGACAAGAGATGCCGGCGCAGTATTACGATGCCATGAACATTAAACATTAAACCACGAGACCGAAACATCACCGACGAGGTGGCACTCTACCACTTTTAGGAGAACATCCACGAACCCAGACTACGGGATGCCCTGAAAATCAGAATGCCGGAGACACCGATCGAAGTTCGCGACTTCATAAGGCAGTTCGTCAATGGCAAGAAAATGTACGACGTGGTAAGGGGATATGGGACAGTGACTACATCAGAATCCGGGATACAATGCCTGCACCAACTCTAACCCCACCACCACACCGTATATTAGCCGCATATGCTGCCGGGATACCAAGCGCCACCAGCAGTGTACGGCGGCGGAAACTTCTCAAACCGCGGTGGAGGATCGGCTCAACAGGGTCAATAAACCCCACGAGCACAACAGAATTCTCGGCAGATCTCTACTTACGCGAACAAAATGGAAGCAGCGTTCTTACTGTGAACACTGGCTGGGACCTTCTCTTGCCGACACTGCATGTTCAACAACCACGAACGAGCGCGCTACGGAAAGGCAAACTTCCGATACGATGACAATCTGAACCTTTGGTGGTGCAACGAGTGGTACTACCGATACACGCACAACATGCAATTAGGCTTGGCAACTCCGAGCTGCGCTAGCATCTTGTCACCACCGCGATCCCGCCAGCAGAGCCGGGTGTTGGTAACAGAAACCGGTCCCGGCACTGTAACGGGGGTGGCGAAAACCGCAGGAATAGTGGAGATAGTCAGCAGGGACACAACCAGGGATCCTTGGAGTGGCGACAACAGTTACCGGTTCGCTAGTCTTTGGACTCGCCGCCAATATCGGGCTGGCTCGGGGTGACGCCCTGGGAAACGCCTAAGGTCGGTGAGCCCCGGTGACTCATTTGACCTCCAACATCCCACCGAATCACCGGACAAGGGTAACCCCACTAATCAACCGATATATACTCCATTACAACAACGGATAATGACAGTTCTGGACGCACTAGGACTGAATTATCATAGAACGGACGACGAATTCCTTACTGCGATGGCAGCCTCCACAGAAGGGACTAAAGCCGCTAGAGCTATAGCGGCGCAACTCGGTATATTCGTCAACAACGGCGAAATGGAGATCCGGACCGGAACGCATGAATTGCCCAGACTGTCCGACCCAGTACCTCAATCTGGCACTGTAACGTTGGGGACTGGAATGCAAAAATTGTCTAATCCACGCAGCGCAAACAATGCGCTTGCGCCGTCTGCCGCAGAAAGTGACGCAGTGCGGACCGGCCAAAGAAGCTGGACCGGACTGCCGGTGAGAAGAACCTCAACAAAGCAGCCAAGAAAGGGGCCAAGATGCAGATACCGATTCACAAATAGGGGCAACAGAAACTTCCCCGAATTGTCCGGAAGCGAAAGGATAGATGCGGCGCAAATCTAATAGGCAGTGGACCTAACCGAAGAACCGGGAGGATTCGAGGAATGGCAATCATTCCAGTTGGAAGCATGGGCACCCGACTACTGTCTGCAGCAGGAAGCGGGCCTCTCCAAAAAGCGACAGCCAACAAAACATTAGCAGGCTCTCGAACGTTCCTGAACCCCGACCACGTGTTGTCGACCGTGAGACCAACGGAAATCTCGATGAAGGAACGTAAACTCAACCGAGTATAACCAGTGGAAACCGCTGAAACACAGACGGACTGAATTATTAATCAACATTAAACGCAGGAAGCGGCCAACCCGGGAGTGCAGCCGACGCAAGAAAAATCTGCTACACACGACTGCGGACCAGTATGCTTAATTTCCGTCAGTACGGTAAGTCACCTTTGAAAGGGTCAACAACGACAAACCGAAGACGGTCAGAGCCTGGGCACACGCAATCCAGATCGGATCGACGCCCAAAATGGCGATGAGCGACACGGGAGCAGTAACTTCGCTAATCGAGAAACGATTTTGCGAAACGAATAGCCTGAAGAAGCAACCGACGAAATCCACGCCCAACATTTGCCTTGACTGCCAAAACACTAATCGGACTATGGTCTGGAACTACAGCCGCACATTGCCATTTTGGCGTATGAAAGGAGGCTACGTACCGGCGGACTAAGACCGGTTAAGAGGATACTGAAGTTTATCCCGACACCAGAGGCAACCGCCACAGAAGTGGATGCTCTGGTGCAAGAGGTACAACAGAAGTACCGGACTTGGTTTTCAGGTGTACAGCGTTTTCTCGACCGACTGACGTTGGAGATGATGGCCGTTTGGCAACAGAACGGAGTGGTGACTTCCGACCAGATACAGGAAGCAGAACAGAGGTGCGAACCTGTAATAGCCCACATCGACGACATAGATGATGAAGCTTAGGAATGGGAGGACGAACGAATCCCCATCCACCAACAGTACATGGAATATGGACTTCCTGTACCAAGTCTATTGGAGGTACCATGCCAAGAACTAGGCAGCGCACTCTTCGGCTATATGCGCCAAGTACAGTTGTACGTAGTATCGTCAACAACTGTTTTCTGGAAACGGTACGGCAAGGATACTTCTGTACCACGGAATCCCAGACCCTCTACCACCAGCTATGGATGATTACCCACGGAAGGTAAAGTTCCAAACCGGCCAAAGCGAGCCAGTTGAAAAGACCCAGGTTGAAGAAACCAACAGACCGGACCGGTGTGTCATTTGCCACGATTACATAAATGGCGTGATACGGGTGATACAAAATCACCACGACATGACTTGGTTGGACGGCAGATCATCGTCATCGGCACCTCCGCAACCGGAACGGAAACCATAGTCGGAAAACTCAACCAGCAGTCATCCGATGGCACGGCCACATAAGTCCGCAGTTCACCGACCTTGAAAACCAGGAGGGAAGAAGTCGACCGACCCAACCGACGGATACGACCGACCAGTGTGCACCGACCACAGACGTCAGACACAGTAACATGCCGAAAGCTGACCCTGAAATCGGATCTGTCGCGGAACACGAAGGCTTCGAGTCAAATGGCTCGGAAGTACAAAGCACGAGCGACTCACCGAACACAGACTCTGACAACAAGACTCAGATGACCCAGAAAAATCTGAGAAAGACGACGACGAAGAATTCGACCGTCAGTCCGACATTGCCGGCCTGATGAAACCCGGACAAACGACTCGGTCAATGAATCATCAGAATACGAAGAACCGACCTTCGATGATTGACTAACAAAAGCGCTTCGATCCATCGTCCGTACGGAAATCTAACCAGATAACCAACCGGAACAAACCGGACAGGAACAAGCTGCAGCCCCAGGGACGGAGGCATGCAGATCTGACGAAGAAAACCATTTGCGATCGACCGCAACCGTCGACCAACCACCGCCAACTGAACAAATGAACTCGGCCAACTTGACCGAGGGAGCAACCGCGCCCACAGAAGGTTCGGATTGCTAAATCCAAGTAGCCGAGAAGACAGACCAGCACAGAAAAAGCCCAGAAGTCTACCATCTGAAGTTGGAGGAAACCATAAGTTTCAACCCGCGAGACCGACAGGTTGTGTTCATTGACAATGAACGGGTATCGCTTCCAGCTTATTCGACGTGTTCCATTAAGGTACGGATTGGGAAGCCAATGGACTTTCGTGACTCTAAGGCGGAAAATACGTCCTATCCAACCTATTGAGATAAGGATCGACATCCGACCCCCGACGGACACGGCAAGGATTAATATCCAGAACACAACGCATGAACCAAAGATACTTTAAAAAAGCGTAAGACCTGGCTACATGCACCAAAAAGGACGTCTACGAACCGGACATCGACAACGAACAAGCTGTTTGGGAAATCCCAAGGAGAATCGCCAAGACATGGCCGGTTCAACCGAAGCCCAAAGAGCTCTCGCAGTTGACCATCTTCGAGTCCACAGGAGTAAAGGCGCAGCGGAAAGTTAGGATCCTGCCTCGAATGATACCCGAAATCAATGTCGCCCTAGATGTACCTAGCAATGTCGTCCTAGAAATACCTCCTACCCAAGAGTTCATGTACCTGTGCGAATCGCACACCACACCTTACGGAGTAGATATGATAGATGGTGCAACAAAGCACGACGGAAAGACATTTACCGTCATGGATGGCTAACCACACCAACAAGGCTGTCACCTTACGGAAAGGTGCACCGATGGGCCGTTCAGTCGAACCGTTCAGTATGATGACGGACGGTCAGGAGATGGTAGAAGCCCAAGCTAACTCAACTCATTTAGAGAAAGAAGACGCGGAATCCCAGGAGGATCGACGAAGAATTATCGACTCCATAAATTTCGGTAAAACCTTTACCGACTAGCAACTGGCCATACTGAAGGCTGTTTGGACCCGGTCAACCGGCCCCAAAAAAGGACGGAAGTCATACCGACCTGGGAACCGACCCCACAAAAGGGAAGGTAACCCGAATACCATCGTAGGCGGCCGACGCAAACGTCGAAAACCTACCAGAAAAGCCGGGTATATCCGACCAACCAGAGCCGAAGGTTAAGAGTACGCCTCCGCGGCCCGAATGCTACGTGAGAGCAGTACTACTGACTCAGCGACGACACCGATCTGACCGCCGAGGATACCGGCAGGACGACTAACGAGAAGACCTAGGCAGGTAGGAAAAATCTGTGACCGAATGGTATCGCTCGACTTCGGACTCTGCTGGACTTTGAGGGGGGCAAATTCATCCGGGCGGATGGTCCAACCCGCGGAACGGCCCGACGGACATTAGGATTCTAGGTGACATTGCAAACAACCGGGCGACGACTTCGATCCGTACGGTCCAACCAGTGCCTGGTGGAATTTTTCGGACAGCGGGTTGGCTCGATATATCAGCTGGCAGTTAGGGTGCAGCTTCCCGACATGACGTTGCAAAAACCCGTCGATACGGGAAAACAGTTTGCCTTGACCGGATTACAGCTCGGCCCGGCACAGCGGCCAGCTGTTGGGTAACAGTGATCAGCCGCGGTTGCGGAACAACCCGACGATGTAGCCCGCCGATCCGAACGGATAGTGCGGCAACCGGAAGACGTACCACGCCGACCAACACAGACGCTGAGGCAACCACTTCCAGTGCAAATGCGGGATCGGACACAGGATCAACAAGACCGATTGGAAGGCTGTCGCAACCGGATAACGACAGTCATAGCCACAACGACCGATATCAAGGAAGACCGTCGCCGCCGATATAGGTGGGCCCGACCTTGTCGAGACGTAGAGAATCGCAGTCGGAGGGAGTGACCAAAGTGCGATCGCGCCGCCGACACGACCTGTTTAGCCATAAACGGGAGGTGAGGAGAGAGAAAAGGTGCTAGAATTAGCACACCGGATACAGCAGAAAGCGTGTCGGGGGACCATGACCGCGGGCACGCCAGGCGAGCTGTTCCTCGTAACAATTGGTGGGGCGGCCGAGCCGACGCCGACGTAGAGCACCGGCTCGGTCGGAAAGATGAGCGAAGCGACCGGGCCGGCATTGACCGGAATCGACAAAACATCATCCAATCGCAGATGGTCGGGCGAGCGCTGCTGCTGGCTACCCGTCGGACACGGATTTTTCTATGTTCGATAGTGACATGCTGAAAGCGGAAGGATGGGCAACCCACTTCGCCAGTTACCCTGACAACAAAAAGGAACCGATACCGACGAGGATGCTGAATTCATGTTCAAGGTGAGTGGGGCTCTTACCGGTAATGCGGCGGACTGGGACCAGAAATCAACGGCGGCCGAACAGGAGGAAGGCTGGCCGTTGAAGTTTGGTTCGCTAAGCGCATGGCAAGATTCCGCGGTCGGAAGAAGGACATGAACTCCTTGGCGGACGCCACAGACCTTTCGTTGAATGCACTTCATGGCAAACATATACTCAGTGCAAACCGTCCGCTCGCGACCAGATCCATGCACAATCTTCTGTCCCAGTTGTAAATGAACCCTCCCGAGAATGCGCTTACGAATTCCAGCGAGAAAAGTCAAAGTCAGCTTACGGCAATAGCTCAATCTAGTAGAAAATGTAGCTCTAGATGGCCGTGCCCTGGCCATTACTGTGGCAAATTAGCTGCGAGCATAGTACGGCAAAATAGCCAAAGGCTGTTTGAACGCAGTGTGCGGCAAAATAGCAAAAGGCTATTTTGACACACTGTAGAAAACTGCGGCAAAATAGCCTTAGCCGTCAATATATGAAGTTGCCAGGGTATCCACACAGATAAAGTCGATTGGAAGGCTTACCACGTTCCCATAGGACAAGGGTAATAAGGGCGGTCTTTTATTGTCCTTTAAGGTTAATCCCTTCGGTTCCATTCTGGCAGGAAGCCGCTGATCGTTAGTGCGCGAGCGAACTCCTTGCTGATACCGTTTTGTTAAGGTAGACGTCCGGCTGATCGTTTGCACCTCATTTCGTGTCTCTCGAGCTGTCCACCCAAGCGCCGCATTTGGCATTCATGGGGGGGGGGTGACGATTGGTCTTTACAGTCTTCGAGCACCGACGTAACTGATGCACTCATGGTGCGGACCGTGCGGCCGAAGCCCTCGCTTCCAAACTGAAACTTTTGAGCAATGCAACAAAAGCGCGGCACTGAGATTGCGGGTTATCCCTGCCAAAGCGAACCGTCTGGACTGGCCAGTACTGACACAAGCGGACGGACGGCATGAGCTTGCTCCCAGTGCACGATTGTAACCGACAGGAAGGTTGGTTGGTTGCTGATGGATATTCATTGAATCGCATCCACCTTTATGCCGAAGTCCGGCAGAAAGGTGGATAAGTCATCCACCAATCTACCGGAGCTCGTCCACCGATCTTCCGGCTCATCCACCAATCTGCCGAACCAACCCGTCGTTGTCGATTGATCTAATTGACACCATTGAGTTCATTCGGGCCCATTGGCAGAAAGGTGAATGCGGCTGTACTGATCGACCGAAGCGAAGCGAAGGTCCTCTATGTTCAAGACAACAGGAATTTTTGTCGGTCATGTCGGTCACGCAGTAATCTGTCCGTCGGTCACGCTGCTCACGCCCCAAGTTACAGCAGAAACCCTATATTTGTGTGAACCTATACAGGGATGAAAACCGATTCCCGGCGCTGCTGCCGCTGCCCGGCTCGAATGTGAGTACATATGGTTAAATTTATGGCAGTACATATGGTTAAATCTGGCGCGGTACATAATCACACCATGTTGAGCCGCAACGTAAAATTCCAGTCGGTGGCGGCAGCAGGAAGACGGTTTTGCCCCCATATTTTGAAAAGTATGTGTGTCTTTCACTGCTCTGTGATTACTAAAACAAATCAGCATTGTAAAAATTTGGGATTCTCGAATTCTGTAGAAGTAGAAAACCGGTTTTTTTACATTGCAGGCGGCCCAATTCCAGTTCTTGGTGATTTTTTTTATGAAAATCGTTGTGATTTATTGACTTTGCTATTCGATTGTTTTACTGTAGTGATTAATTTAGTGTCTCTTGTGCTTAGAATTGCATGAGCGAAACTTTTGCTACGAGAGCTATTTATTTTGGGCAACTTCGTTTTCATGCAAAAATTTCCTGTCGGAAACTTTCGCATTGTAAGAGGACCCAAATATGAGCAGTACTAAACAATGAGCAAATATACCTGAACACGTAGTACGAGTACATAGTAGGTAGTAGCACTTAGTGTACGCATTAAACAAAAATTTAGGGATATAGCTCAATATCTTTAATTCAGAACATGCTGAATATGCTTAGAATCCTGTACAGAGTACAACGGTCAAATAATGAGTAAATTCTTTACTTAATAATTGTAGCAGCAACGTGTTTATTAGGGCCAGCATTAGGCTACTGATTGTACCTTAAAGTGCATAATTTTTGCTAGGCTTTGCAAGGTGCCAACCTATACTACAACTATATTTTTTTGCAAATTTTCCGAATCACACATTGCCAAAGTTAGCATAATATTTGGATTCACTTTAGTTCAATTTAGGTTGAATGATGAAACTGATAAAACGTAGGTCAGCAATGATAAAAGAGTGTCGGTGGAAAGTTGAAAGGAGAGAATTTTGATGCCAAAAAATCTTGTGAGAAAGAAGAAACGAAACGTTTTGTGTACGAAATTTAGTATCAGGACCGACATACTTCACTCAAATGGGTCAATATGTATATTTACGGGCGGAATAAGATTTATGATTTTAAAAGTACCCATAGTTGTTGTACTCCATAGTTAAGTAATTAATATAAGTATTGTCACAACTGTCGAAGTTAATAATTATAAGATAAAGGCGTCGCATGCTACACTTCTGTACGTCTGTACCATCGCTGACTCTTACCAAATGCCACATTTGCAAGACCAAGTTGACCCCACATAACGATATTAATTTTTAAGGTTTAAATCAAAATAATAAACAAAAGAATGCTGCTGGGATCAAACGGTATTTTGCTTTGACAGTTCCTGAAGGAAATGCTACCGCTGTAATGAGCGAAATAATTAACTGGAGAGAACTGTAATTAAGGAAATGCTACTTAAGCTTACCTTTTTAATTCTAAAATAAATCCCAGTTTTGGATGTGTTGATTTATTATTATCAGTACGTGTCTCTTTGCACTGTTTTACGAGTGTCAGCATGCCTACTTCGAGCCGCTACATTTCGATACAAATCAACCGCCTTTTATTAAATAAACATTTTTAATACATGTGCAACTATTGCGCATGCTATACGAGTACCATATACAGATAATGGAATTAAGAAAACCGTTTTGTTGCTAGTTGCTACTGTATAATTATACAAAGACCGTTTGAAGTTGAACATAGTGGCATGTTTTCCACTGCATCCGTTTTGCGAAGCAGGAAAATTAGTACAGAAGACACTTTCTCGAGATAAGTTCCGCTGTACTGGTATTCCCGGTTTCATCGCTCCGATTCCTGCTCGATGACAGGATGACCGCACGTGACATCGACGTGGGGGTTGCAAATTTTTTTGGCGGAGGCAGCCGGTACGCTTGACTGCAATTAGCACAGCGGTTGGCCATACGTAATAGAAAGCCTGAATCAACTAGTACTGCTACTGCACTAGTCATAAGATGAAAACTAACTGAAAGTGCAGTTATGTCAGTAGTGGAACAGTAAATCTTTTCATGTGAATATTCGATCGAGTTCCAAAATTCGACGAAACTTTTCTTACCAGTGCCACAACTGCCAGTACCAGCAGCATCCAAATATACTTGAGAACCTCCATGCTAGCGAGTTTGCTTTATATTTACGTAGAGTAAGCCGCACAGCTGCTATTCAAATTTATATCTTTTAACAACCGCAAAAAGCTTTGCTTAATGAGAAAAAAGTTGAAATGCCACCTGCTTAAATAGGGTATAGCGCATTCTGCACAGTGTACGCGTACGTTAACCGCTCGCCCACTGCATAAAGGCAAAAAATCATGTGCTTTTTTGTTTTGCGGTATAACGAGGCACATCCGCTTAAAGTGAAATCACCGGTATTCCCCATGTAGTTTTGCCCGAATTGCTTTCTATTAAATTCCGTTTTAATTGCACAACACGAACAAAGGCAATAAGGCCGCTCGATCAGTTTTTTTCTCTGTTAGTTTATTACTCAATTTTTTCTGCAGTATGTTTTTGTCGCGCCGACAAAACACAGCTTGCAGTGATATTGAAGCTCTTTTAGCAAGCTTGAATAACAAAAATATTTATGAAACACCTACAGAAAGAGTATGCTTGCTTTAGCTGCAGCAGCACTGCCGAGGTTTACGACCAGAACTTTCCCAAACTGCAATTTCGCAAAAGTTGCTACATATGATAAGGCGCATGATTTTTGCCGCAAAAATTAACTGCACAAGTTCATAAAGTAGTAACATTAACCGTGCATTGAGTGCGCTTCCGGCAAAAGTCATTAGTCACGACAGATTAATATTGTTTTTTACAAAATAAAATTTCTAGTTCCTTAAAGTTCACGATATTATGACATTGTATCACTCTGTAAGTTAAGTATTTGTTATCTGCAGACTGCAGGTCTTCTACACAGACAAGAAAACCATCTGCATACTACAAAATGATATTCTTAAAAGCTTGTAAAAATAAACTATCAGTTTTTCATTATCTTCACGATCGTCTAACAACTCCCACAATTTGAATACAGCAAGCCGAGCTGTGAATCCTCATGCTTGTGGTATTTGAGCGACAACTCGAGCACCCTGATTGAATTATAGGTTTTAAGTTATCGGTTTTATTGGTTATTGTAACGTGTATGTATAGCAAAATAAAACTTTAACTGGAAGTCTAGAACACAAAATAACAGAGAATGAGATCTGTCAAGTTGTAATAAAGCTCTTAGTTAGGTTCCGGTTTGTTGGAACTGGAATTGGCTCTTTCTCTCAGATGATGTAAATAATGCTAGGAATACTCTATTACTTTTACTCAAAACTTAAACGCCGAGAACGCAGCATGCATACCGACAACGCCCATACATGAAATATGGTTAGCTATAGGACTTCTAGAAAATTGCAGAACATAACTCTGCAACGAAAACTCATTAAGCAGTAACTTTGTTTTCCGCCACATGCCAAAAAAATAATGCACAGAAAATAAATTTATTTATTTATTTATTAATAAGTAGTTTTCTGCTAAAGATTAACGGAAACTCCTTCCAGTTTGCTCGCAACACGTGCATCAGAACGGTATCAGAACAATTTACTGTAAATTTTAGATTTTTTAGATTTTATATTCGCACTTTCAACACTTGCAATGCATAATACATATTATACGTTACAAAGTTTGCTGGTGTACCGTGCACTATTATTGTGAAATAATAGTACAGTTTGCCTGCGCGATTTACTATTCGGCAGTCGGCACACGTACCTTCTTACCGTTGCGGAATACTTACGGGATCAGGAAGTCCTGCAGCGCAGCTTAAGCAATGGATAAACTGGATCGCAGTCTTTTTACAATCGGTGCCTGGAATTTGCTAAGGTGCATATGTATTTATGACCAATTTTTGCTAGCCATTTCCGACTACATAAACCTATTCTGTAGACTATTGCTCCTGCTCTAGGTGGAAGTATTACAAGGTAGACCAAAGTGCTGAAGTATGTACGTTATGGAGTTTACCGATTTTCACGCTTATTCCATCGTGTCTGTGCGATTTGCATGTTGGCACTCGACGTTCTAGTAGGTTCTCGATAAGGCGTGGTGATTGCAGTGTTCATCTTGTCCCTTTTTAATACGGATTTCGATGGGTGGCACCGAAACAAGTCAATGCCGAATATTGGTTAAATATTAGTAAGCACCGTAATCAGTAAGCGGACTGTTTATCACGGACATCCTTTCTTAAGTATCTTTTACTTGAAATGTCACATCCTTCGATGTTGTACGCAAATGATCTGAGCGTTTTGCAACGCTCACAACGGAATTAGTATGTTAAACATATGACATATTTACTGCATTCCACTGCTTACATTAGTACCGTTACGCTACGGTGATCCGGTATTAGAACCGGGTAATGGGATGCCAGTTGTCGAACCGCGCGTCTAAAGGTTACAAATTAAATTGTTGCAGTATGTATTGTAAGCAAAATGTTTGCCAACGCGAGTATTGTTGTACGTCAGCTCCCGCGCACAATCCACGCTCATCATTTGCGGGTCCACACGTCTTAGGGAGAGTGCGTAGGGCGACAAATAATTGCCCACAATAAACACCTCCCCAGCTTCTCTGTAGGCAATGAGGTGTGGCTTCAGCTGCAAGAAATTCCGGAACCAGGCAAACGAGCAGTCACAATGCAAGCGTCGCACTTTCTGGACATCGTTGATGCTGATGAGCTTTGACTCATAGGTGCGATTTGAGGAAACCTCTGCAAGCCATTCCTTTCGGGCCAACTCAGAACTAATCTCCTTCTCCAGCATCAGGCTCTTCAAATGCGGCAAGTCCATAAATGTGTAACGTTCCAGTGTATCAATGATAGACGACATAAAGCAGATCATCCGCACTTCCGGCATGCGTGAAAAATCCTGCTTGTTAACACTCAGATCGGAGCCATACTGCACTTCAAAACGCAATAATTTCGGCAAGATACCGGCTTCGTAAACCTTACGTGTGGTGACAGATGTATTAGACTCAACGCTCAGCTCAATGATTTGTTGCCGAATGGGTTCAGCAACTTCAGAATGTACCGTGTTGCTTTTTTCGACTAAGAGAATGGTGACAGCTCGGTTCGGGCTAATTCTGCTAATGTTTCTCGTTAAATCCCGCATATCGGAACGTTTTTGCCGATAACAGTCGACTTTCAGGTATGTTCTTGACACCGCATGATATCTGTAGTAATAATCTTGTACGGTAATATCGCAGTTCTCGATGTTTAACACTAGTCTGCAGGCATCTTCTTCCCCGATGGTAGCAAAAGCAATGCATTCTTCTTTCGTCAGCAAATCAGTTTGAAAAGGAAAGGAAATCACGGTGCTTGGCAGTTTGCTAATGCTTTCATAGTCGTGAGTGGGATTATTGCAGTCTTTTTCGAGATCAGTACCGAAACCTGTGTAACGGTGTCACCGTGTTACACCTGCATTTATGGAAAACAGAAAATAACATAATAACTGCTCATAATTGTGCATATAAGCTAAACAGATTAGTGCACATTTGCGTTGCTACTTGTATGTATTGGCACTTACTGGTAGCAAGAAGCTACAAAATGATACTTACCTGATACGACGGCTAATACTGACAATAATCCGATTACCAACATTTCGAAAATATTAATAAATTCAGGATCCGAAGACTGATTATGATACGAGTTTATATATCACGTTTCGCCGGTGAACGTACATGTCAATGGTAACGAAGTTTTTAATGGTGTGTACGGCAAGTACCGGTACATAGATTATGTGTTCGCGTTTGCAACGATGTAAAGACAAGATAAATTATAGCAAGTTCCTACAGCATGCTTGCTGGCAGCGTTCCACAACAACTGTGGAAACAATCAGCATGCGCCGTACTTTAACCTTTCGCTTGTCTCAAGACTCGCCCACCATAAAGCACCACCCACATACACCATTTAATCCTACCCGATCCAAGAATCACAACAAGAAAAACGCGTTTTAAAATAATGACAATACATACGTTGATTAATCTACCATATGTGCGGCTGACTTCTTAATTGGTGGCATATTGCTTGGTTTCAACGTTCTTTGGGATTCACGTCGTGTAACGCGCAATTGTTATTTACCGTAGATGCAGCTTCTACTACCGCCCAATTCTATCTACAGTGAACCATAAGGTTGAATGTCATATAATTACACAGTCTCTACTGTTGGGCAATTATTACCACCGCCCCGAGACACTTCGTCCCGAAACTGCATATGCTGCCCAGTGATAAGAGGCAGTACCAGATGTTTTAATTATGTATGATAAAACAGCAGTTGTTGCCTTCGTACTGTATTATTGCGTTGACAACAAGGACCCTGTAAATTATGATGAAAAGAACCTTGTAAAAATTTTCTTTGTGCCGTTTGTTTAAATCTTTAATCAAATTTGCGGTCACTTGCGGGGATGCGCATTTTTACAGACATGGTAAATACCAGTACTTGGTAAGTATAGTAAAACAGCCTAGCACGCGCGAGGGGCTTTGAATGAAATCATCTGACATCAGCAGTTAGTAGGCTTTAAGCTATTTACATTCAATAATGAGCTCCGCAGCATACTCTGGATAACGAAAATGAATTATTTATCTAATCAGCTAATTAAAATTAGTCTGAAGTGACACCAGGCAAACGATATGACCAAGCACATTCAAGCCCCAGCGCAAGTGATAAAATGCAGCCGCTTCGATGGACTCCGTACACCTATGTACTCGTAGCATCTACAAACTGATGTTATAAATTTCAAATCGGTTAATCTGGTTACGGCAAAAATCGAAAGCTACCTTGCCAAACATGACGGACGCGTTATGTTCCCCCGTTCCTGATGACATCGAAAAGGGTTACAAATCTTGGATTGACGAAGTGGAAAAAGTGTGCATGACGGCTGTATTTAAAAAGCAGAGTGATATGATGGCGAGGACCTTTGAATATTTGGTTCGTAGCGCATATGTACTTCCACACTGCTCTGCAACGTACAGGGGCTGACGGCATTTCTAACTGCTTCACAGGCAATTAAATTCAGTGAAATTAGGGGTTAATGGATCGTTTATCTGACGATCTGGATAAGCAGCAGATCAGTCGGGAACAATCCAACTCGCCCGGAAAAACTGAGGAAGAAAATGATGATCCTCCGGAGTATCAGGATGCCATGGATGAAACAAGTACATCACAACGCCAAGCAAGAAAGCCTCCGGGATCTGCGCAGCATCATACGGCGTTATTCAATGCCGAGGAGGCCAACCTAATGGCGGCAGTAAAAACTGCAAAGTAACTTTAGTCGATAGGCATAAAAAAGTGTTAAACAGTATTTTAAGCGCAGTATTTAACCGTGCTGTATAGTTTACACTTACCTACCACGTAGCTATAATGAAGCAGCTCAGCTTTTCAGTTACGATAATGTTGCAAATGTCACTTGCTTTGATCGTGGAACTTGGTCACATCGATTACGCATGTCGTTTCGCAGACAGGAGAAAACTTCAAGCGGAAACAGCCATTTCTATTCTGCAAACCAGGATTCTTATGCCCAGAAACCAGAAGTGTGTATTTACTCGATTAGATTTATTTACTAAAAAAGTTTTGCCCGGCTCTCGTTAAGTTCGGAAACAGCGAAGCTATTCATCATCATATGCTGCATCTGACTTTATTTTTTTATAATCACGATATTCTGTTTGTAGTCGAATAGGGAGGAGTTTGCCGAGACGTTCATTGACATGCATTTAAAGCCTGCCCTCCTTCGAGGCGTTTCGGAATGTGGGTTTTTTAGACCGTATCCTCTTCAGCAGCTAGCAATCTTACCATATCTTAAAGGTACTTTCAAATTTCATTTGAAAAGTTCAGCCACTATGCAGATTTACCGTCAATAATAAAACTGCGTGCTAAGGAAGCGCTTTTGGCTTAAGTTTCGCTAAAAGATTGCGGTGCCCAATATACATACATATTTGCATGGTCGTTTTAATCTAACGACTGATTAAAATGTCTTATTGCAGGTCGCGATGTAGTGGTCCAAGGCCACACGAGAAGCGGGCAGAAGACATCCTTTGTGATTTCTGTTTTACAAAAAATAGACATCGAAAGCGCGGAATGCCAAGCTTTGATTGTGGCACCATATAAAGAGACAGCGGAAGAGGTGTGCTTGTGTATGTTGTGTTTTCTTCCATAAAATACCGCATAGTAGTTTCCAACAAATCTTTTAGATTAAGCAAATCGTCCTGGACCTGGCTAAATTTACGGAAACGAAGTGTCGTCTTTGTGTCGGTGGTACCAATGTTCTGAGTGACATGATGGAGCTCAGCAAAGGCCGACACATTGTTGTTGGAACGCCCGGTCGTATCCAAGACATGATATTACGAAGAGTGTTAAGTAAGCACTACTGCGTCTGAAACAGCCGTAAGTCGTCGCTTCCTCCAATAATTAAGATTGCAGAATATTTCTGTAGAGACGAATGATATCCAAATGGTTGTGATGGATGATGCCGATGCGCTTCTCAGCCGAGGCTTAACGGACCAGCTACGCGATATTTTAACAAGCTTGCCAAAAGGTGTTCAGGTTAGCTTTCGTTGTTGTGTGCATAAGCGCTTTTATCAACCGCTCACGTTTAGGTTTTGTTGGCAACCCGGGCAATATCACCACATATCACGGAAGTGACAAGGCGTTTCATGCGCGATCCCGTGCAGATCGTGATTCAGGCCGATCCACGGGAAAGACCATTAAACGCAGTTCGACAGTTTTTCCTGATAGTGGATAGAAAGGTACCGTCTGCATATACAGAGTACTGCAAATTAAAAAAATCGTCACTGCAGCCCCAACAAATGTCAAACAAAGTGTCTTTCTTATGGCATTCGCAGGACTGGAAACTGCAGACACTGTGCGATCTTCTGGAAAATATCCATGTTCCGCAGACCGTGATTTTCTGTAACACGAGGCGGGAGGTTGATTACCTTGCCCACCAACAGCGGAAACACACGCTTGCCGCCATAGTAAGTGATTTCAGATTCAGCTTGGCATCAAAACCATATAGTTGATACAAACGCTTTCCGTTTGTGTTTGATTAGCATGGAGAAATGCCTGAGAGAGACCGGGTTATAGTTTTTCAAAAGTTTCGCCAGGGTGCGCTTCCCATTGTGGTGACCACGGATCGTTATGCACGTAGCGTATTCGAACGGGAGGTGAATTTGGTCATCAGCTATGATATGCCGAGCAATCGAGATCACTATATCAACCGGTAAGAATAAGCTCAGAATACAACCTCCTTATCTAACGTTATCTCTTGCGTTTCTTTTATGCCCCGATAAACAGGATGGAATTTGGCGGTCGGGAGTGCAGAGAACGGAAGGGTTGTGCTATTACTTTTGTCACAAACAACGATCTCCATTTTTTGAAGGACATAGAGCAGTTCTATGGCACGAAAATAGAAGCAATGCCTGGCAATGTGGCTGAATTATTTGAAAAGAAGTAAAACCAAATAAAAATGACCTTATATACATCTGATCAGCTCTTTGTACGGCCAAGTTTCCATGTGCTCTGACTTGAACACCGCCATAATGTGATCATTAAACAACCTTTTTGTCCAACAGTGACGACTTGCACTTGCTTTTTCCAAACGCCAAACTGTATAACAGTTCTGCATGTTGTTCCCGTTTGTAATTTCTTCATCGTACTGTTACCTTTTCATAAACTTTTGCAGCATATTGACTATGAGCACAGGCGGCACAGCTATCTGTATAGTCCTGCACTTTGTAACACGAAGATTATATCTCGAAAGTTTGCAGACTCATCATGCCAAACGTGACGAGGTTTTAAGCAAACAATAACACTTGTACTTTTCGGTGAATTTATTCCGAGCTAGCGACATATCACGCATCGGTCCCGAGAAATATGCCGAAAAAGTCAAAAACGGCACCGATGATTTAATGTTTCTGTTAGGTTCAATCTAAACTTATGTTTAACGTTGAGTTGTAAACGAGTATTTAATGTTACCGCATTCCGGACTCCACTGAGGGCGCTGGAGCCCCGGCTGCTGGGAGGCTGGTGCTCTCGGTGATCGGCTGTGTGCGGTGACCGTGGGTCAGCGAAAAGCCGGCCGACCGGGGTCGGCGGAAGAGAGCGACCAGTGCCCTGCGCAACCGAAGGCCCCTTTATTGAGCAAGTGCGAAATAACAGCTGAAGAAGACAGTAGGGTGTGGCGGGTGGTTAAAGAACAGAGATCACTCGCGCGCACACGACTCGAAGGAGCAGTGACAAACAGCAATGTAGAAATGCAAAACCAGTGCGAGCGCACGAACAGTGCCAAGCGCAAACAGCATGCCCGTGCAAGACGGCGGCCGCTTTGATCTAAGCGCCACGGCGACGCGCAGCGCCACCCACGGACTCACGTAACTTGCTACACGTGGGGAAAGGAGAAAGAGCGGGGGCGCATGTCCTCCAGCTAACATTAACATCAATTAACTCGTTAATTGTCATATAAATATCGGTGAACCGGTTTTATTATTCACACAAAGAGAAGAAGCGAACGCTCACTAACCCATCATACCTTTCTGTGGATTATTCATTTTTTTTACAGTTCTTAGCTTTGTAGCTTTGCAATGCCTTGTATTTTCTTAATTCTTTTTTTCGTTTTATCGGCCGTCGTTACAGGTAAGCAACCTTCGTGATTCACTTGTTAGCATGGTATTCTCTTGCAATTCAGCTGACTGTTGTTTGGGCGGCGCTAATGGTAACATTTTAGGCTCGTTCCCAAAACTGGAAACCGATTGTAATTCCACGTTGCAGACAGATGCAACAATTTCGGCGGCGTCAAGTCCCCCACAAGGGTTGGTGTTCCGCAATACCGCTCTAACCAAGACCGAATGTGACGTGTACCGGTTGCTCTTCTATCGTGAGGGGCCTTGTAATCCTGTCGAAGATAACCGCAGTTGTGATAGAACCGAACCCGATCCGACGGAAAATCCTATAATGCGGACATACCTTAAGTTACGATGCAGAAAACAGTATTCACAGTCAGAAATATCTGTGACTACACAGCTGGTGTCCCAAATGGTCAACAATCGGGCGGTAACGCTTTCCATATATGAGAAAAACAATACCACTGACCCAGTACATCTGGAGGTTATCGAACCAATTCGTAATAATTTAATTGCTTTAGAGATTCGCGGATGTGCTACCACAAAAGTTACCGGAAAGTTGTACGATGTTGGTTTGCTTGCCAATCTGCTGACGCTAGAAATATACGACGGTGAAAATTTGCAAATGCACAAGAGGGATTTTGGAAGGATGCCGCAGGTGCAGATGATTTCTTTCACGCGCTCCAGCATCGGCACTCTGGAGACGGGGACCTTTATGGATTTACTGAATCTAGAGAGTTTGGTACTGGAAGACGAAATCGCGTACGAATTGCGACGGTATGAACTGTACCCAGACGATGGTGACCTGTTCGCGGATTTTAATCCAGCAGATGTTGAACGAGTGCGGAGGCTACACTGCGATTGTTCCTTTGCCTGGTTCCGAAATTTCCTGAAAGGAAAGCCCCATCTCACGGCGGTGAAAAGGGAAGGGGAGGTATTTGTTGTGGGCAACTATGTATCGCCGACCAGGCTCACCAGCGTCACGTATCGGCCATCGGTTCTCAGTGTAGATTGCTCGCGACCGTTAACGTTCAACAACACGGCTGTTGGTACGGAGTTCTCTTACAACACAACCTGCTATAACCTCAAATGCTAATCCGGTGAACGCAAAACAATAAATCGCCTGGACCGACCGGTCAAGTGATCGCCTTTCCAGACGTTGATTTTACCCAGATGATTGTCGTATTGTGGAGATTCTGAACAGTTAATACCCGCAAATTGTAATACTGCTTCATAAGAAGCCGTATTACCAATTACAATTTTTTAATGGTCTAAAAGTCTGTCCTAGTTCAACTGTATCACTACTTTTCGCTCTTGTTTTAGTGAAATATCATATTGCAGCAAAACGAACGTAAATCGTAAGCCAGTTGTGAATCGTGAATACGGATCGTAAATTGTGAATAGTATAAGTGCGAATGGCTGCACTGTACAAATTTCCTTCAAGCGCAGGGCCAGAGTCCAAGTACTCAGGTTTGAGGTCTTGAAAAAAAAATTTATACAGCAGTCAGTACACACATTTCGATAATTATGTACCTCAAACCAAAATAATCATTAATTTCAGCGACAACTCAAGCGTGATGTGATGACTGCCAGCTGAAAAAAACTTGCTGCGAGTCTGCAAAGTTTATATTAGTAGTACTTCTATTCGCTTTATATTGTACGCAACACGTCCTTCCGTTGCAAGACGTACACCGTACATTAGTATAATCATAATGATCTGAGCTCAACAAATTACTTTATTGCCTTTAATAAAAAAACGTTAAATACAGAATACAATGTCAACAATCAGCACAAAAATCTGGCGTTCAGGGCGTATCACTACTGAAATCAAATTTAGATCAAAATCGTTAGCACGATTCTGTTATCAGAGCGCATGCGGCATTCTGACTTTTATTGCTGTTTGCCATTGCTTTGGGGTTTATAGTGGGTATTGTAGTGTCGTGCTCGTTTTTATGCGGGCACGGCAAAGCGCACGTTGTGATGTGCACGACACATAAAGCAAGATGAGAAACCAGTGGAAAATAGGTCTGCTACTCGTAAGGACTACGATGTTTAACTGGCGCCACTTTCTCACGGCCTAGAATGACTGCACGTATCCATGTGGTAAACCGTAAAAGTTAATACTGTGCAGTGGGCGATATATGTACAATACATATTACTTAGCGGTCCCATAACCCCTTACACCACTGCGTATCGGCACTACTGTACCCAATAAGCTTTCCATACAGCAACACTTTATTGTTTCACTGTCGACATATCGTAAGTAACCACAATTAAAAAGACTGTATGCTACTATTATTTTGATACCGTTTTTAGTGCACAGATTTTTAAAAACTTTTGTCAGAGTTTTTATTATCCTGATCTGCAGAATGGCTGACGGAGCATTACTAAAATCCAGTGTTAGTCTTCGCCCTATTACTTCGGTCTTTAAGTTCCCAGTGGAGCTCTTCGAGAAAACATCACAGCAATCCTCAACGACATATACGGCAACCGTGAAATTCGCAGTGACGGATGCGGAAAAGCATTTCGGTATCCCGACAGTATCTTGGAGAGTGACACTTATGACCAATACCACCCCGAACACCGCCTTCTACAAGATTGTGCCAGCCTGCAGCAAGGAGCTGCTTGTCAGCGAAATGCCGCTGCGTATTGAGTGCTCCGTTAGCGGAACTGGGTTCGTACTTCGTACATAATGCGGTTGACCATACATCGCAACAAAAAGTAATTCATGCTGTACACTATTTTAAGAATATGCATTTGTAATTTTTCAGTGCTCAATACGGGGATGCGTATGAAATAACCATTGATCCGAAAGGGTGGGCAGACGTTATGGTCAATCGAACGGATTTATCCAGTCGTTCTTTGTCGATGCTTTTGCAAAGCATCAGCTATGATTACTACGGAACGGAAAGGTATGTATTGTATGAAGGGAGCGTTATTTACGTGAGAGTAGTGTTCTACCCAGCGAATTCCGATCATGAATTTCTGCCCGCGTACCAGCACCGTCTGGTAACGCGAATCGGTGCCTTACTGGAGAGTGGGAAGGTAGCGGACTGCAAACTGGTCTCCCGGGATGAACAGCAATTTACCGCGCACCGTGCCATATTGGCCGCACAGTCATCGGTGTTTGCTGCCATGTTCGAAAACGAGATGAAAGAGAAGTTGACGGGAGAGTGCGTCCTGAAAGATATCGATGGGCCCGTTCTGCAGGCACTCCTGAAATTTGCCTATTCATGCGCTACGTCGCAGCTTCCGCCTGCAAGTCTCCCGCAACTGTACGACGCTGCGGATAAGTACGATATGGATGACCTGCGAGTGCACTGCGAGAAAAAGATGATCGATGCCATCGACGTGGAGAATGCCATGCACTATCTGGTATTTGCCAAGGAGCGAGGTCTGCAGGATTTGAAATTTACGGCGGCAAAGTTCATCGGGGAGCATGCCAGCGACATCTAATTCATTTAATGTAGTTGATAATAATGGTTTGAAAAGGTACGAGCACACGAGAGCGGCGTAATTTACAAAGAGTGTCGCATCCAAGTGTTTACAGCTGAGAGAAAAAACCTAATAGAAAATGATTCCTAAACATCCGAAATTTGCCGGTTATCATCATAGCTGAAGCGGTAAGACTAGCTTCATTGTAGCGTCTGTAAAACGAAGATAAAATATCTGATTTTAATATCATCTGTCGAGAAGAAATAAAGTGCAGAACAATGGCAGCCGGATCAACTTTCTGGCAGACTAAACTAGAGCTAACGCGTGCATAGGCTGAAAAAACCTCCACGAATACAACAGGATCCACGAATAAATCACGAAACGAAAACAGAAATCTTAGGTATTAACTGAGAAAACATATAAGGGCGTTCAAATGTGCAAGGGTACTGTGTCAACACAGCAGCTATTATTTGTCAATAATTTTATGCAATGCAAGTGAATGGCGGCAGCTGTGTCTTAAGGACTCCGATTTTGGGGTCACCAATTGTCCGATTACTGAAGTGTTCAGCAAGTCAAGTGGTAACACGACGAGTTATAAAAAAATTGTGCACCATTATGCAGATTATTGCGATTCAGCGGTTTAGCACAATCAACGCTCAGCGGCTCCCGCACATATATTGAACGCGCTGGGGGCACCTGGGACGAGAAGTAGTCTCCTAAACGAAATACTTCCCCTTTTACCTTGTCGGCAATAAGAAATGGCTTTTCCTTGAGAAAATTACGAAACCAGGCAACGGAGCAGTCGCAATATAGCCGGCGCACACTCTGAGTCTCCACGTTTTCGTCGCTTAAATCATACCCGAAAAGTGACAACTCGTAGAAAACATCAGCTTCCAGTGCCAAGATCTACAGTTGTGCTATATCGGTGAAAGTGTACGGCTCCATGTCTTCGATAATAACTTCCTTGTAATAAATTATTCGGAGTTGGGGCATGCGCGAAAAGTCATGCTTGCGCATATTAACTGCGGCACATCTTGTGACACCGAAACACAATAAATTCGGAAAAATACCCATATCGTATACCTTGGCCGTGATATTGTTGTTATCACATCCACTAATTTTCAGATCGAGGATCTGATGGCGAATCGGGTTCACAACGTCACAGTGCACCACATTGCTTCCGTCATGCCGTCCTGACTTGAGCGTAACAAGCACAGCGCGATTGGGACTGATGACTCTGACGTTTCGGTTGCTTTCGCCCAGAATAGTGGCTTCTTCCCATCCGCATCCTATACTGAGGTAGGTTTTTTTAAACAAGCTGAAGTATGACGGATCCTCAGTATCTTCACATTCATCAGCGTCGATAAAAGGAGAACACGTTTGTCGGAGGGGTGCATAAGAACTGTTTAGTCGTCCCATTTCAGCGTAGCGTAGACATTCCTTCACCGTTAGCTTGTCAGTGCGAAGGGGAAAGCTAACAGCTGAAAATGAATGGTTTTGAACGGCTTGTGGTCGGGTTGGCGAGTAGCAGTCGGTTTCCCAGTCAGTCTCCCAACCTACCGGTTACAGGCGTAAGTTGCTTGAATTATTCACAAAATTGTTGTAGCAAGTCTTTCTTTTATACTGCACTTGAAGTATACGGATACTTTTTGAATTAAAATTTTTCAATTAAAGATGCTGCACACTCAGTGCAATCGTTTTAAACCACTTTTTAATCATCTAATTTTTGTATAACTAAGAACTACCGTACGATATAGACAGCATATAGTAAACCAATCCAGACAGCTAACGTTTGCTTCAAGAATTGTTCATGTGTTTATGTTCGTCTACTTACATAAATACAAGTCAGGTAAACCGGCAGCTATCAAGGCGAACGAGATCAGGAGTGTCATTTTTTTAGAGTTTACAAATCATTACTTCGAAATTACAGGCAACAGTGTAGGCACGATGTAGGTAAATGTATTGTGTGTCGTACTACAGTGCAGTGAAATGAGAAAAATACTGGACAATCATTTTCCTGGACCATTACATAAACCGAGTATGTATACCGGGAAGCGTGCAACAGCCAACAGTTGGAAAAGAAGGTCCCAGCATTCGAAAGCAAAATTGCAACCGCATGTTAAAAACTTAAAATGCTATCGCACTGAGCAATCTCTTTGATATAATCTTATGCAAAAGTACCACAGTTAACGAATTGCCCTCGTATTTGGCCATATTTCATTACAGAAAATACTCGATGCTAGAAGTGTTATTATTAAAATAATATCTGTACATACATACGCAATCATTGTCAATCATGTTTTCTAGAAGCACACATAACGAAGCGAAACATAGTAAAACCACACGAAAATTCCAGATTTTGCCTTAGCCTCGAAAACGTGCTTATCGAAAACAGAAGATTCCATCCGGTGACCTTTGTATTATCAACATCGATAACTCGTGTTACAAAAGCAAGTGACAAGACCACAATAAAACACTTTTAAAAAATTCTGCTAATCTTTGCACAGAAAATTGCTAGAGCACCACTGCCTATGGCCACCGCCAAAAATCCAGCCCCCGTCGGCGCAAGAGTTAGAGTTCTGCCGTCTTCTTTAGATGTATTTGGACCGCAGTGGCAGGCGTTGGCCGGCACTTCATGATTTCCTGTTGTGTATTTCCGTGTACGGTGTGTCTTAAGCAGGAACAGCGCTTCCTCCATCAGTGTGCCCAATCCACGCTGCTCGGCGAGAGCAAGATACCTGGCTGCCTTCTCGACAGTGAGAGTGCTGGCTAGCAGCCGTTCACAGAACGCACGCAAATCCGCAACATCGTACTTATCCGCCGTAATCAAGATCTTTTCCGCATTATCGCGGTTGACTTTTCCCAATTCGCAACCGTACACGTAATCACACAGGATGTCCACACTTTCCCCATCAATATCATCCAGTTCGCACAGTGCTTGTTTCTTCTCCGTGGAATCGTGCGCCAACATGGCGGCAAAGACCGGCGAATGGGTTGCCAGAATACAACGATGGACAGGGAAGTCTGTGCCTTCGCTAGAACGAATAACAAAATCGGCTGGGTGCAGATCCGGTTCATGGTGCATTTCGGTTAAGCGCCGACAAAACTGCTGCCGATAGATTTCTGGATCCGGTTGCATATTGCATACGCGAAATGTCTCCGATATGAGCGCGAGCCGTACGTTGAAAGAGATAGTCAACGACTCGTCTTCTAACTGGTCGAATAATTCCGCGTGGTTGATAATGCCGTGTCGGCCCCATGAAGCAGCCGCACTCGTATAGTATCCTGCCGGCACTTCACAATGGGGAATGAAAATGATTTGCCGCATAGATCGTCCAGTTAGTTACAGTATACAAGCTAAAAAGAGTCTATTTTGCTGTAGCAATCCTCACAAGTTATGTACATAATAGACCATAGGCTTGGTGTACATAACGAGCTACTCGCATTGTTGGTGGTAGTTGCCGTGCACCAACAGTTCTGTAGTCTGACTCGTTAGGGTCGCTACAGTATTTTGTTCAGGATAAGCTCCTGTAATTACAAATACTAAATCTTCTGTAATTGACCGGGAAATAGTTTTGCCCTGAGCTTACGGGCCGGAGAGCAAAATTAATAATCTGCTCACTAGATTTTAAACTGCGCAAAATAGGCTTCCAACGGCGCAGTTTAAAAACCTGTATGTTTGTCGTCCTTAGCTCTTTCAATGCCGTTCTAAAAACAATGCTGTTACCATTATGTTGCATCCACTAAGAAAACTCACCTTTGTTTTTTTAAACGAAAGTGCTATGCGCCAGGAAAAATCTCGGCGCATAGTCAATTTACTATGCGCCAGGAAATTTTTTCCGCAAAATTAAAATTTGATTGTTTTTTAATTTGTTAAGGTCGTTTTACAATATTTAATCATAACCCATACGTCTTATTACGATTACAGTCCGTTTCTTTACGACTTTCTTTTGTAAAGACGGCTTTTGTAAAGCCGGAGTAAATGGGGAATTGGAAATTTTTTTACATTGCCTGTAAATTTGTCAGCTTTAAGCAATAACAGGCACGCCGTCTTTTTCATCCAGACGGACTCTCTCTGGAACGTTCCTGCGTTTTCGTATTTCTGCTATTTCCTTAGAGGTAACAGTCACTTGGTTCTTTTTCGGCTCGGTTCTGGCATAGTACTAGTTGTTGGTACCTCGTTTCTGGGAGGTTTCTTCAGCGTCTCCGATTGAACAACGTCGTCTAATCGCTCTCGAAATTCACCCTCGTCGACGTAGTTTGCGTTTCGACAGCCGGCTTCTTTGAAAGGATGTGGTCAGTGCAGAATGCTGCTGCATATGCAGATCTGTACTCCGCAATTATTCGATCCGCCGCCTTGTTGCGGGACAGAAAGACATTCAATCCGCATTTCGTCACCCTGACTGCAGAGTATCCAGGTTTGCAACTTGATCCAGTCTGTTGGTTCCCAGCCTAGCGTGTCCAGAATTGAAATTTTCTGTGGCGGGAACCAGCACGCTCTGAGGGTCACGAAATGGTGACCAACGGGATCATACAGAGGCTGGATTCTTACAAAGTGACAGTACTGGGTTATCAATACTGCATTAATACTGCAATTTAAAAGTATAAATTTTAATTTTTGGCGGCGAATTTACTGGCGCATAGAAGTGATCTTTTTTAAATATGTGCATAATCAATGCAGTGCACCGAAAGTTTTGTCATTTAGAAAACGCTAAGAAATACTACTCGTATTATTGCAAATATATTTTTTCCTGGGATGCGGTTAAGTGCAGTGTATGTCCACGAATCTACTTTACATTTCACATATCACGACGTATTTGCACAAATAACTGACCTGATTTCAAATGCTACAAGAAATTGTTGCTGTCCTGTGTACTTCATGGCAGGGAATTCCTTATCAGTCAACGATAAGTAAACAGCCTGAGCGTAGTTTGCCGGGTCTTCATCGTAAAGATCCCCCATGCCTGACCATTTACATGGAATAATCCCCATACGCCAGCGCCCCTCGCAGTTTCCGAAACCCAGCTCTTCCATGGTGATGCCGTCGTTAAACAAGATCTCATAAATACCGCGGTGCAGTGAAAAATCCTCGATAGTCCATCGCATTGTAAACTTTACCTGTTGATGATTACTGTACAGATACTCGTGCACAACGATATTCTTAGATTCTAGCTGCATTGTGATGACTGGAACACAAACGCAAGGCAGATTTCGGAGCTGTTCAGAATGCAACTGAAGAACGCTTGTCAAACTGGGGGTGGTCGATGTTAAACATGGCATTCAAATATGTATTCAGTATGCTCTATGGAATCAGAAGTAGCGCATTAGAATTCCCGATTAAACAAGTTTCAATTTTACACCAATTTCTGTCATGTTAACTGTTAAGTTCCGAGCGCAAACTGCAAACATTCAAAGAATTATATGCCTCTAAGCAGGGCGCAATCCGAGGGAAACAGAGAAACGGCTGAAAAAGGCGCCGATGGGGGAATCGAACCCCGGCTACGTCGTTAGATCCGCGTAGGCAGTACCACTGCACCACGGCGCAATATGTTGAAATCCTTTGAAAGATTTTGTCGCTGTACGTGAGCCGCTTCTCTCCTCACACCCCCTTTGCAGCTTTCGCTACGTCCTCGTAGCGTGATGAAGCGATCCTTCAAGCGGCGGCTCCGGCTCACCGCATCCTCCATTCATTTTATCCTTTTATTCGTTTTTGCTCTGTTCCTCCCGTTCGAGGTTAGCACACCAGTCTCATACCATAGGTCCGTGATCGAACCACGATCTGCTACCATCTAAGCAGGGCGCAATCCGAGGGAAACAGAGAAACGGCTGAAAAAGGCGCCGATGGGGGAATCCAACCCCGGCTACGTCGTTAGATCCGCGTAGGCAGTACCACTGCACCACGGCGCAATACGTTGAAATCCTTTGAAAGATTTTGTCGCTTTACGTGAGCCGCTTCTCTGCTCACATGCCCTTGATACGAGTAGTTTTAGCATCAATGACCTGGAAATAAGCTCCACCGTCCTTGTCAGAATGAATGGGCAAAAAAAGCGGATACGAACCAGTACACATAAGCCGGATATCATTTTAGAATGTCAGTTACTGGCGTAGCCCGTCGCTATGTGATGCGTTCTTAGCAAGCATGTGAAACAGCTATTACAGAAACCAAGAAATGCCGAGCATTTTCCTGGTTTTTGGGAAGGCACCTCCGACCGTATTTGCCAGAGTAGAGTACAGCCCAGCAAATCTGAGCTGCTGTATCAAAATGTTGTTTTCAGCCTTCTTGTGGCAAAGGAATATACTATATTATGTGTTCACAAGAAACAGCCTCGGCTTCGCCTCCGCGTTTCTTGTGGTCCCCAGTCTACGGCTGGGTTATTCAAATGATTTCGATAAGTTATTTAGTTAATAGCTTATTCCTTCAGCGAAACAAAATGGTCTGAAAATAGCGCTAAAACGCAGATAGGATAAAAAGTGAATTTATGGCTTTTCTGCACTCAGACGCATTCACGTTGACTGAGAGGGGATTTTGTTAACTTTTCCATCCCGACTCTGAGTCTACCAGGTACTAAATTTCAACCTAAGGAATGCTTGCAATGGATGCTGGTGGTAGTTGGGTCACTCAACCACCTAGCGGGCTACGTGTGCTGGACAGTAATGGTACTTTGGTTAACTGTTTACCTAACGGGATGTGTGCCCTGGACAGTAACGATGCTTCGGTCACTCGTTCACTTAGCGGGCTGTGTGCTCTGGGCAGTAGCGGTACTTCGGTCACTCGTTCACCTAACGGGCTGTGTGCTCTGTACAGTAACGATACTTCGGTCACTCGCTCACTTAGCGGGCTGTGTGCTCTGGGGCAGGGGATAAAAGGTGACACCTGCCACTGGCAATTGCCACTGGCAATGGCAGCATAGTGGCAAGCGATAAAAAGTGGCAGCTGCCACAATACCGAAATCCGTCGCAGGCGAATTTGGTCGCGTTCGATCACTTCGACCGTGTTAAATTTCGGCCACACGCAGTTATGTCGACCGGTGCTCACTCTGACCAGCACAAAATTTGGTGTCACAAAATTAAAGCGTTGTAACGCTTTGTGGGAAGTGCAAAAAGCTTGCAATATTTGGCTCATCCGATTCTTCGACTTTTTCCTTTTTCGATTATGCATATGCTATACAATGTCCGAATGTCGTAAAGCAATATGCTATATGCTATATGCTATACAATGTCGTCTTGCGTCCGAGATGCAGTCACTTTGGGCAACGCTCTTTTCGGCTCATGCTCTAGCTCAATTCGGGTACTGCTTATTTCGGCTTCTATAAATTTGTCACACGACTCGCGTTAACAAATTTTCTGGGTTTATTGTGCCACAACGTTCTCAATTGTCTTTTAAGTTGTCTTAAGACACCTGAGGAAACATTCGTTTTTCATAAGTTTTTTTAGATTTATTAGGTAGTTTAGGTTTTATTCCTAGGTTTCTGAGATTTCTTAGGTTTCTTACGTTTTTCTTAGCTTTTCTTAGTGTTTCTTAGGTCTTCAAATTTTTTCTTTTTTTTTGTTCAAAGGTTTTGGTTCAAAGTTTTTGAGAGTTCTAATTTAGCGTAAATTTTCAGGTTTCTTAGGGAGCTTTGGTTAGTCAGATCGATACTCGGTCGGCAGAGGAAGGCGGTTTGCGGTGAGGTTAGTGTCAACGGGAATGCCAATCATGCTGCTATGCATGAGTTGAGATAAGCCTGATGAACATTAATTGTAAATAGGATTTGTAAACTTGAATTCTAGAGACGTTTTTGAAGATCTGCATTATCGAATTTTATTTAAAAGAGAATTTATTTTAAATGTAGGCAAAATGGATGGAAGGCGAGTGTGTTAAGAGAAATGTTATGTGACGTGTAAAGTGAACAGAGGCCTAAAACTTTGGGCCGCATTTAGCGAAGCCGAAATGCACTACACCACACTCTGTGGTCTGTGGCTCTGCGGACGGATAGAGTAAACGATCGAAGCAGTCGATCGAGGTAGTCCGATACTATTACCACTAGTGGTAAGGCTTCTGGTGACTTTGACGGCTCGGACTGGCCAAGCTGCCATACAGCTTCATAACTGTTTCGAAGACAATCACGTTTCAGTAATTTCTGCATGTATATTTGTGCCGATTGTATATGATTCTGACAGAATCATCCCGAATATATTTTAGATTTCTGGCAACTGCCACGTTTCATCGTTTGCCAGACCTTGTAATGGCAGATGCCACTGCCAGTGGCAATTGCCACTGGCAGGTGCCACTGCCACCTTTTATCCCCTGCCCATCGAAGTATTGCTCAGGCGTTTCTTGCCCCAAGCGGGGCAGGGGATAAAAGGTGGCAGTGGCACCTGCCACTGGCAACTGCCACCGGCATTGGCATTTGCCACTACGCGTTCTGGCAAGCGATAAAACATGGCAACTACCAAAAATTAAAATTCCGCGAGAGACGATTCTGTCAAACAACGACAAGTTCCATGTATAGGGGAAATCTTGTATTATCCCAGATCGACTCTATAGAATTTATCCATGGAGCCCGTAGCCGGAGTCGTGCCCGCGCTTTTCAGTGCAACAAGCGCTGCTCAGCAAGCGCAGCTGTCACAGAATACATAACACCCAGAATCCAGAATTTGTACACCCAGAATCAGTTCCGCTCATGACCGAAACACGGTAGTGCGACACTGCGACAGTATTATAAAAGCGTCCATTCAGATAAGAGCAGCCAATTCGGCAAACCTTGGATGACACATGACATATCCTGAAGGTCTATTGAATAATTGACTATTCTTTGAGCTGTAGTCTGTAGGTAAACGCAGTCTAAAACAAGCATGTTTGACGACGATGCTATATTTGTCATAAAACCAAACGAAAAGTTAACAAAGTCATTGTCTATCGTTCAAATTTTTGATTCGGTGCTGTACTTAAACTGATACGGATGCCTAAGGCTACTCGACTACAGCGTTCGTTCAACACGAACGCTGTAGTCGGGTGTGCAAATCTCTGTAAATAGTGAAGACATGCTGAAAATCATTCGAGAGCGCAATCAGAGCCGCTGCCGCAGTGGACGCATTGCAAGCCGGAGCGCCTTTGTTAACTGATGAATGGGGCACTTGTGGCCGCATTGGCGTACAAAGCGCCGTCTGAGATTGTTCAAAGGCTTTATTTCCGATCCAGATTGTGGTGGCAGAACAACGACGGGGGAAAGGCCAGCGCGGATGATTCTGGCAGACAAGCTGCTCGTCTGCTTATAATTGTTTATGTGCAACAGGTACTAGTCCGTACTACAGATGTATTCCGTGACAGTGACTACGTCTGATGATTTCGATAGGTTGACTACAGAAACATATTTTTTTATTCTGGCTGAGTTCAATTTTTTTATCAGTTTTGGATCAGAGGACCAACACTCGACATTCAGTTGGCTCGGCATCCCTCGTATTTGGATTGTTTTTCATAATTTCGGTTTGTTGTGCCTGACTTGGTCCACGCGCGGACACACGACTCTGGCTGAAGTTTTCATGGATAAGTTCTATGGAGACGATCTGGGAAAATGCAAAGATTCTCCCTCTAGACCTTATCCTTGGATGGCAGAATCGTCTCTAGCTAATTCTGAATTTTTGGCAGCTGCCATGTTTTATCGCTTGCCAGAACGCGTAGTGGCAAATGCCACTGCCGGTGGCAGTTGCCAGTGGCAGGTGCCACTGCCACCTTTTATCCCCTGCCCCCAAGCGGTAGATGTGGTTGCTCATCTCCTGTGTAGCGTTAACCTGCTTGCGTTTCGCAAATCGGTCGCTAAATCTGTCCAGCCATTCATTGACGGGCCAACTTTCTTCACGCTCGAGAGTCGAATGGTTCTCGTACCACTCCAGGACGGAGCCGGAAAATGCTGCTTCCGGTTTAGTCATGTTGGCTTTATCCAGTTGGCCGTTCTGCACGTAAAACCGTCGGATAGATTTACCCATCAATCTACGTCAGCCCAGTCGTTACACTTAAAACGGTACCCGGTGGTCACAGGCAATCAGCTGGGGGATACTCGCTACGATGCCGGGAACGGCACAGCCGGGAGCTGGCACAGCCGGGAGCTGGCACAGCCGGGAGCTGGCACAGCCGGGAGCTGGCACAGCCGGGAGCTGGCACAGCCGGGAGCTGGCACAGCCGGGAGCTGGCACAGCCGGGAGCTGGCACAGCCGGGAGCTTGCACAGCCGGGAGCTGGCACAGCCGGGAGCTGGCACAGCCGGGAGCTGGCACAGCCGGGAGCTGGCACAGCCGGGAGCTGGCACAGCCGGGAGCTGGCACAGCCGGGAGCTGGCACAGCCGGGAGCTGGCACAGCCGGGAGCTGGCACAGCCGGGAGCTGGCACAGCCGGGAGCTGGCACAGCCGGGAGCTGGCACAGCCGGGAGTGTGTGTTCTGTCAGAGTGTAAATTCGCAGCCGATCGTTTCTGCCGAAATGTAAATTCGTATCCAGCCGTTTCTGCGGGATCGTAATTTATTTACGGCGGTCGTTTCGGCGGCCCCCGGTTGTTTCGGGCGGCTTAGAGGCTGAAACGACCAGTCGTTTTGGGCGGTTAAAGTCGACCGCTCAACCACGTTTTGCTACCGGAGGACTTACAATAGAGGTACCCGGTCAGCGAACCCTGGGTAATCTAGCTAGCCGGACTTACCCGTAGCGACTCGGTGGAATAGCCCTATGGGCCCGAGTTGTCCGTTACAAATCTGAGTCAGCTACCCAATTAGGTGTATCCGGAAGGGAAGCTCGAGGGCTTTGTCCGGATAAACATAGGAAAGTGGATTCAGCAGACCGCTTTACCACACTCGAATGGGGCAAATGGAGCCACCCGGATCGATCTCCCCGGAGTTACCCGAATCAACAATTAGCGGCCTAACAACCCCTGTTTCCTAATACACATTGAATTGGCGACGTGACATGAATTGGCGGTTTCGGTCGGGACGGATATCCAGGTTTGAGCAAATCCGACAGCTACGATCAGCTGCCGTTAGGTGACCGGACTTACCCGGGTAAAACCCAAATGCACCGGACGAACTGGTTTTTCAAACTTTTGAACAGATCTGTCAAACATTTGCGCTACTTCGATGTCCAGTCAGGGGGTCGGAGATGAAAATACGGGTTTTTCTCGGACAAAAATCCCGGAAAAACGGATGGCTTCTTGACTCATTTCGCTTATTCACTGTCTGCTACCACAACCCAGGACTAACCCGGACAGGTTCCGCCCGGGCGGAACCTCAGAAAACAGGTACTTTATCCGAAAGAATCAACCACGAATCGGATTATCGGAACATCGCGTTGGGGAGTATTTCCTATATTAATAACCGGGGTAACCTAGTAGGGTAACCTAATGAACCCGGCAATAACCGGTCCCAGCAGCCAAAGCAGACGGGACGCGAAATTGCGCATTTTTTCCGGAGAATTTCGCCGGACCGGGTGATGTAACCAGACTCACCGGTCTACCCAGGTGACCTAATAGTCCCCATTCCCCACTCAGAGAGAGTGACAGAAAAATAGGCTGGGGATGGGAGCACGCGTGTAACCGTCCAAAACGACCAGTCGTCTGAGGCGACCGCCGGTCGTTACAGCCTCTAAACCGTCCGAAACGACCAGGGGCCGCCAAAACGACCGCCCCAAATTTTGCCCTACCAGTTTTTTCGCTCTATCGGTCGTAAATAAAACAAATGAATGTAAATTTGTATACTATAGTTTCAGCCGGAACGTAATTTCGTGTCAGGTCGTTTCTGCCTGATTGAAATTTCGTGCCCGGTCGTTTCTGTCGGAGTCTAATTAGTGCAGAATTCAAATTCGACCGACTGATTAATTCGACCGGATACAAAATTACGCTGCGGCAGAAACGACCGGGCACGAAATTACACTCCGGCAGAAACGACCGGACACGAAATTACACTTGGGCAGAAACGACCGGGCACGAAATTACACACCGGCGGAAACGACCGTATACAAATTTACATTCATTTGTTTTGTTTACGACCGATAGAGCAAAATTTACGGCGGTCGTTTTGGCGGCCCTCGGTCGTTTCGGACGGTTTAGAGGCTGAAACGACCGGCGGTCGTCTCAGACGACTGTTCGTTTTGGACGGTTACACACGCGATAGTTTACTTAAAAATTGTAAAGTATTTGGCAATTGCTTAATTGCACAGTTTTTGTTACGCCAAAGCATTGCCATGGTGCCGAATCACTCGTATTTTAGTTGTTGGTGGCCGAACGACAATTTCCCATTCCTCCCACTTTCTCCCACTTCCCCACGAAGGCACTGAAATAAGCGACAACGTGCTAGATGACCGTAATTCATACTGCGGCAAACTAGCCACGAGGTATTTTGCCGACCATACTGCGGCAAAATACAAAAACGCTTATGTAACGCATAGTGGGGCAAAATAGCAGAAGGCTATTTGAACTTAGTGTGGGGCAAAATAGCAAAAGGCTATTTTGCCACACTGCAGAATACTGGGGTAAAATAGCCATAGCCCAAAATTACGACACTGCTGATACATTTAATATGGAATGTATCAGCAGTGTCGTAATTTTGACATGTGATGACACCGATGCAATACAAGAATTCACTGTACAGGCTTAACTGTCTAACGATTTACCATGTCATCCCTGTTTGTGAAAAAGACAGTTGGCATCAGCTTGTGTTATAGCTACCATTTACCACTTTACAAGCAATCATTCTAACGAAGCATAATCATTATATTAATTATTAGCGCTCTGCTTTTTTTAAAAATAAACAGTCTTTTGACTTTGGTGAAAGTATTGATCCTAATTTAGCGTCGAAGGTGATTCCACCTTTCTTTGCCAGTCATGTGGGCCGTGCATGTCGGAAAAGCATCCGCGCTCTTTGATGGCAGCGGGCGCTTCGCGTGGTGTTAACCGCCTTCTTCGAATTATTCACACTGCATGGAAAGCTAATAAATAATATTGAACCGCGATAAAACTGAATTTCATGTGGACTATAAAATACGCGTACTGCCGTACAGTACTGTACTAAGAGGTTATGCTCTGTAAACAATCCGAGGAAGGGTGCCGGCGACAACTATATAAGTCTTCCTACAATTCGCACGGCTTTCTACACTCGACAACAAAACGTATACGGATAACGTATCTTATGAGTACCCTGGTCATATTTTCTGATATGTGTTGCTCCAGATTTTATCAAGGTGAAAGGCCGAGGTGAGTGAAAGCAGAACTCTTTCCTGGCTGAACGCTCCAATTTTGTAATTATAAAACCGACAGGGTACAATTATAGTACGCTGTACTAGTAACAGTTGGTGAACTGCCAGTTGGTAACTCGCTTAGTATGTTTTTTTTATTCGGCAAACGCTGTGAGTGAGTGTTGTTTATCAGACTTTTATGAAAATTCAGTCATGAGGCGCTCACTGTGGTTTATTTTTGTTATATCTTGTATGTTTCGTTTTACATCCGGTGAAACAGGTAAGTCAATAATGAAGGTTCACGCAGTTAATTAAATAATAGAGCTTATAATATGTGTACTTGTGATACCCATTGTAGCGGTCAGATGCGTTACCGAGCGGCAATACGCTGTACAAATATTCAGGGAGATTCAGAAACATTTCACACTGCAATACATAATGTGAAACAATTAAAAATTCTTTGTCATGTTACATTTTAGTATGTTCTAAAAAGTTCCCACAAGTCCATAATGTCAGCTGATGTGCTTATATGTTACGTTAAGAATTAAATTGCTTGAATACAATTCAACTGAAGAACGAGTTAAAATAATTATTACAATTTTAAAAAATGGCAAATGGTTAAGCATTTACGACGATAAAAGCGGCTGCATCAGAAAATAATTCGTTACTTTATACTTTGCATAACGAGATTAACGAAACCACGAAAAACTAGTGTTGGTTAATATAAGCTCGCGAATGTCGAGATGAAATTTTTGGATTACATGATACCAAAAATGTCTGATATGAAACTTCATTACTGACCGTGTAAAAGCTGTAGACTGGGTTTTAAACTGTAGAGTCAATTGTGTGCGGCATCATATGAGCGGAGGAACACAAGGTTTCCCGTAATGTATAAAGGGAAAACTAAAGGTCCCCTCCAAAGTACTTTAGACTGCCGTTATCACCATTGTCGGAAGTGCATCTGAACAAAAATATTCTTGATTGATCTCTAAGTGTTACTACGTGCGCAGAAATCGAACATAGCAGTTTATAGCGATGTAGCTATATGTATTTAGTGGGTAGCTATATGTACATGTATCGTATTCGTATGCGTTGAGTGGTTATTAAATAAAATTTTATAGTTAATACATGCAGCAAATACATGATACATTAACACCCGGTTTCCCCACTGGGTCTCCAATCTTTTAAAATAAATTTTTTGGTGTTTGCGGCTCACCTTGGGTTCAGGAAAGGTAAAATTCAGAACAAGTTAAAGTATGGTGCAAACTGCTTATTCAGGTAGCGCACTGTGGAGCAGCTGCTGTCTGCTGAGAAGTTTTCGTGCGAAACCGCTTGATTATTATAACTTGCTCTTAACATGTCGGCAGCCGCGAGCATCCAAAAGTTATGCTTACAGCTCTAAAATTTACATTCTCATCTAAATGACATTACATTCTCATCAAATGTGAATTAACAAGAACCTGATTTATTTCTTGTTAAGAGAAATGGTTCATGGAGTATCTAAAAATACTTGCAATTAGATTGTTTACTCTAATGGTAGTCGCGCTGGGTGAGTACAAGGTTTGTTGCTCTTCAGCTACGCTGTTATGGTTAGCTTTAAAGCACTACATGAAGAGTCTATAAATAATTCGCACAATAGTAACCTAATCGCGCTGCTACGCAGGTTCCGGCACGGAGCTCGAACAAGACTGCAGTGTGTTGACCCAAGACGATGGGGGAATTACCAAAGTGCCAACCGTCCCCGTTTTTTTTCCTTTCCTCACAGATTTATTGACGAAGGAAGAATGTATTACTTTTGCCACCCTCGGTGAAGAAAAGGCGTGCTCACTTGAGTGGAAAATTGAGGCTTGCAATGTTGCCAAAGACGATTATTACTACAAATATCATGCCATGTCCAGAACTTATCTGAAATTCGAGTGTCAAGGGGCAAATCGTTCAGACATGCTGGAATTAACGCGTAATATCAGCAGCATTAGTCCCAATCGTGCTGTGACAATCCTACTATCAGAAAAAGGCGGCGCAAGCCACCCGGTACATTCAGACGTCATCGAACCCATTCGACAACAAATCGTTGAGCTGGCCGTCCTCTCGAATACGTCAGCCACAACCTACAAGGTCTTCGAAGCCGGTATCTTGCCAAGATTGCTCCGTTTCGAAGTGCAATATGGCAATAATTTGGATGTGAAAAAGAGAGATTTTTCCCGCATGCCGGAAGTACGGATGATATGCTTCAAGTCCTCCATCATCGACACACTGGAGCGTTACACGTTTATGGATTTGCCGGCTCTGGAAAGTTTGGTGCTGGAGAAGGAGATCAGTTTTGCGTTGTACCGTAAAGAAAAGTACGCACAACGTAACCGAGGTCGACCCTATGAGTATGGACTGATCAGCAGCGAGGATATTCAGAAAGTGCGACGTCTGCATTGTGACTGTTCGTTTGCCTGGCTCCGGAATTTTCTGAAGCGAAGGCCGCATCTCGTTTCCCATAAAGGGGAGGGTGAAGTATTTGTTGTTGGCAACTTCTATTCACCTTTTGTTTTCACCCAGGAAAGTGCAAGTCCAGAGATGCTCAGTGTGGACTGCGCGCGAGAGTTGACCTACAACAATAGTAACGGTGACTTGCATTTCGCATACAATACGTCCTGTTACAATTTATCCTGCCGCTGACAGCCTGACCTTTCCTCGTTAAGCAATACGACAAAATTTAATTTCACTCTGGCGCAAAGTAATAATAGACGTTCCCTAATTGAAGTTCACGGTTTGGTCTTCAAGGGGAAAACAATTTTTTTTTGGAAAAACAGCCCTACCGGTCTTCCAGCGTTCACTGAACTTCAAGAACATCGCTTACAGTTAATGTACAATTAAATGTGGCATTTAATTATGGTTAATTTTCTTGAGCGGAAGTGATTCTTTTGTATTCTACTGGCGCTCTTTGCTTAGCAACAGTCCTGTTGTGGGTTGTACTCCAGAAACGTGCATACAGATAGTTAAGTTATTCAAAGTCTCAGAACAGTTGTGGCTGCATCCTGAATTTATGTAGTTCTGGTTTGCATGGTTTTTTTTGCACAAGTTCCAGCTATATATTTCTGCTTATACCAAGATATTTCACATTTAACTGGTCGATATTTATCTCTATATTTCACATTTAATATATATATATATTTCATATATATAATATAATATATACAGTATATATTTCACATTTAACTGGACGCGGGCGACCACGTGGCACCGGTCGCGGGATTACGCGAAGCAAGCGGATTGCAGGAAGACGTGTGGGTGTTACTCAAGGTGTCACAAAAAAGAAACCAACGGTGGAAGAAGAACTTGCTCAGCTAAAAAGCAAATTTCGGACCTATCGGCGTCGGTAGCGACCGTCGTCCCTGCTGTTGACGATAGCGTTCGATCCTTCTCACCAGGAACTCGCAAGATTCGAATCCAGGATGCCGGCAAAGTCAATGCACCGCAGCTCCACCTATGGGACATGCCTCCTGTTTCCGATCCAGGTAAAGATTTCAATACAGATGGCATTACTGAGATCGAATTCATTGGTACTAGTAGTGCTACAGCCGTAACCCGGAAAGCTGCAGCAGTACTTGAGGCTTTACCGCAGAACGTTAAGAGTCTCTTGCTACCAGTTGAAAACACTCTGCTGCCAAAGCTGTTCAGCAAAAAGGAATTCGTCCATCTTCCCGATCTACTACTGCTCAGCTGTGCTCCTCAAGTGCCGTCTACATAAAAAAATCCAGCCGGTAAAAGTGTGCAGATTCGAGACTCCATTCAGTGGATGAGAGCGTTTTCAGTGCTGAAAATGTATCGGTGTGCCATATACCCTGAGCTGGACTTACCCATGATGAAGTACGTAAACCACATCGCGCAGATAGCGGTACTGAAAGGAATCACTACTGACCAGTGGCTTGCCTACGACCGGCAGTTCCGGTTAGCTGTGTGCCGTAATCCGAACGATGCAATGCAGTGGTCACGCAGAAACGATGATGTTTATACTGAGTATTTAATGCAACCACTTGGGCATGACGCTGGTCAACGCACATGCGATGTAGTGAAAAATACTGTGGTTCAGTGCTATAATTGTTTAGAATTCGGACACATCAGACCTGAATGTCCGGCATTGCACAACAGCGCCAGCAACCGTCGTTCTTCATGGGTTGGGCAGTCGTTTCTCAGCCTCCCCGCTGGTAGCGGGGGAGCAAAAGTTGACGAAGTGTGCCACCTCTGGAATAAAGGTCACTGCACTACCGGCTTGTTCTGCCGATCCGGTCGTCAATACCGGTGCGCAAAGTGTGGTCAACGTGAACACCGCGATTTCCAGTGCAAATCAAAAGCAAGCAACAGTACCCAGTAATATTAATACACCGTTGAAAGCCGAAGCCTTGCAAGCCACCTCATCGAACACCCAGATCAGGAGTACGTCACACATGTACTGCACATATTACGACATGGAACAGATATCGGCTATCAATCGAAGCTTGTCCACGCCTAATGCTGCATCTGCACGCATGTATTCGGAACATTAACAAGCGCAAATTAATACAGAGATATCCTTATTGCATTTAGTGGGTCCATTTACCATTCCCAGTCTTCATTGTTAACTCGTTAGTTGTGCGGCCGAAGCCGGACGGCAAATTCTGCATATTAATGGACGTCTCGGCCGGCAGGTGAAAGTGTTAATGACTACATCAGCAAGGACGACTATACTCTTGCGTTCTGCACTGTGGATGATGCGGTACGCATGCTTATAAAGCTGGGGGTAGGCGCGTTCATGGCAAAGTTTGATCTTCAGCATGCTTTTCGGCTTGTCCCTGTCAGATCTGCTGACTGGCACTTATTGGGCTGTATGTGCAGTGGTTATTACTATTTCGATATTGTACTTCCTTCCGGTTCTCGCTCTTCACCGTTTCTATTCTGTCTAATCTCAGATGCAGTACACTGGATTTTTGTGAATGTCAGCGGCCATATCTTTATGTTGCACTACTGTACGTTGATGATTTCTTTCTTGCAACACCACCTAATAAGCAACTCTGCTCCACGCTTATGATTAAATTTACTGAAAATTGTGCACAGCGCTTGGTGTCCCTCTGGCTGCTAAAAAAACCGAAGGCCCGTCCACCGCTTTGAAATTTCTTGGAATTGTACTTGATTCCGTTCCACAAACACTTAGTTTACCGCATGGAAAACTGAACGAAATCATTGCTATCCTTACCATGTGGAAGTCTAAAACCGCATGCAACCGTACAGAACTGCAAAGCTTAATAGGCTCTCTTATGTTCGCCTCCAAATGCGTGCCGGTTGGTCGGCTGTTTACAAGACGGCTTATTTCGCAATTGTCACTGGTCAATAGTGCAACTCAGAATGAAGTTAGGCTCGACGAAGATTTCCAGCGAGATATTGACTGGTGGCTAGAATTCCTCCCGAAATAGAACGGTTCAGCATAATTTCTTGAACCTGACTGGACTCGCTGTGATGCGATCCAGTTGTACACTGATGCGTCTGCTACCATCGGTTGCGCCGGCTACTTCAGTGGAGCATGGTTTCAGATACGCTGGCCAGCCTTTATACTTAATGCACAGCTGTCAGTCGAGTGCCTAGAGATGATCCCTATTCTTGTCGCTTTAACATTGTGGGGACCACAACTAAGCGGGCGGAAAGTAATTTTCCACTGCGATAATCTCGGCGCCTCGCAAGCTTGGGAAAACCACAAATCTTGTTGCAAAGTTGTCCTCAAAATAATGAGGCGTATGCTGGCCATCGCAGCTCAGCTTAATTTTACAATCACCATTAAGCACATATCTGGTATCAACAATAGCATTGCTGACTCTCTATCCCGGTTTCAAATGAAGCGATTTACCTGCCTAGCGCCGAACGCAGATCTAAATCCGCTGTCTTTGCCGGAGAACGTGTTAATCGATCTTTACAATTATCATCTGCTTCATCTTTAGCTTGTCTTGACAGAACGGCTGAAAGTTTACGGTATCATCATATCGCTCCTTCTTCTAGAAAAACTTATCGAAGCGGCATGAATAAATTTACTGAGTTTTGCCAGTTGTTTCGGTTATCTCCGCTGAACACCACAGAGGACGTAGTAGTACGGTATATTGCATTCCTTTATAGCTGTAGTATTTCTTATTCGTCAGTTAAAGTTTATTTATCCGCGCTTTACAACTCACTCAAAGAAAACGGTTCATCTATTGACTTCAGTACACCGAATACTTCACAATGCCTCACCGGTTTTAAGCGTTTGCGAGGCACTGCTGCTGACAGCAGATTGCCGATTACCATCGATCACATGCGCATCATCAGACTTAATATTGATCGGTCAGCGATTTTATCATCCTTCGAAAAACGATTATACTGGTGCATGTATGCCTTGTGTTTTTCGGATTTTTACGCATTGGTGAGGTTGTACCGTCACTTGGTCATTTTCTGCGTTTAGCGGACATATCATATCGGAATTCGAAGCTCATTATTAACCATCGTTCATCTAAATCTGACCAGTTTTGGGACGGATGTCGGATTTATTTGTCGGCAACTGATCGATCAGTCTGTCCTGTAGGGGCGATGCGAAAATACTTAGCACTGCGGAGAAGTCTAAGAATTTTGCACACAGCCCTGTTTGTTACCTCAGACGGTTCACCTGTTACGATCTGCTTTCGCTCGCATGTTAACTTTAGCAATGCACGGAATTCCCAACAGTCACCTTTATACTCCTTACAGTTTCAGAATAGGAGCTGCCTCTTGCGCTGCAGCCAATGGCGCGCCATTCCAAGATACTAAGCATGCCGGGCGCTGGAGATCTGATGCCTATACGACATACATCAGGAAGGACGTGCCATTGGCCGGTATACCGCTATGCCCACAAGCTTAATTTGGGGCCGTTGTTTGGGGAGGTTCGGCTTGCAAGGGATCGGTCTGATAGCCGGCACCTGCACACCCGATCGTGGGCATTCGGGGCTGCTGTACAGAAAGGTTGAGCGCACGGGATGTGCCTCAATCACCGCTTCCCGCACAACCGGCATCTCAAAATACCGGTCTTCCAGCGTTCACTGAAATTCAAAGAACATCGCTTACAGTTAATTAACCCGTTCCACACTATGCGTGTTAGACCGACATGGTGGAGGACTTCTTCTCTCTTATTCGTAACTATGGTCATAGGTTGGTTTTAATGGTTTTGTTTCAAAGAACAGATGATAGACTACAGTTTGCGATGTATAACCGTTAACTCCCTCATGTCCGTAAGTTCCAGGGAGTGGCCAAACATGGTCAAAACTGACCAAACGGAGTTCTCTGAGGTCCTGCTTCCCTTTACAGCCAACTCCACATCAGATAATTCCCAGAAAAATTATGAAAGAAGTAACTGCTAAGCTCTATACAAAATTGAAGCATAGTTCAGAGAAAAAACGTTCAGTGGTCTGTGCTGGTCAATTGAAAATACCATGTCGGTTTTGACACGGTTGGACACGGTACTAAATAATTATTATTCTTCAGAAATTCATATCAATTGACAGAAGCATCGTACACGGTACAATAAACAATCAAAAGAAAGCCCATAAATTGTTGTATTAACTGACTGGACCATAATGGTCAGCGAAGTGACCACTGGTCAGCACAGACCGGAAACCCGAAAAATGCAATTTTTGACTAAACGCCATTAAAATAAATGTAAAAAAAATGCAAAACAGTTTTGTAATGACTGCCCTCGCTATCTTCGAAATGGCTATGACCCGTACTATCTACAATATAACCTCATAAACGACTGAACGTCGGATCGGAACAGTTGCGTGAACGGCTGTTTCGGCTATATTGGCTGTACTGTGCGTTTGCTTGTGTGCGGAGTGCTATTATTGGCAACATGCCTCGTCCTTCGAGCTGGCTACTCCATTGTTCATCGAACAATTCGTATTTTCTTTGCAAATTTTATCTTAACTAAACTGTAGCAATGAGTGAGAAGTCCTGTAAAAGTTATTTATCTCGCGCTAATACTCGGATAGTGACGCTTGTGCCCTTGCATCAAGCACACATTTTGACCTTCCGGTCCATGAGCGCCCATATTACGGCATGCCTTGTAACTTGTAGAAATCAATGTGTGCGACGCTGAGAATATAACGCAGATTTGAAGTGGCTTAGAAGTCTTGTCTTCTTTTCTCAATACCGAAATTTGTTGTTTTGTACATGTGCTGACGCAAGTATATATAACAGGCTTGGCAGAACTTTACTGACCTTGATGTGCTAAATTCCCGTATTTCTCAACAACTGGTCACTTGTAGAACAATTTGAAGAATTGACCACCGGTATATTAACGATGGTGATCATTTTCCGGAACCAGCCCGGCTCTTTATCTCTGCTGTCCGGTTCAGTTGTATAGCCGGATATAGCATTGCTTCCACTGCACATGTTACTCAAACTATGATCCACATTAGGGTTGATGACCAGTTGTTCCAAACATAAGCAGAAGTGACCAACTGTTGCGAAATATCCAACTACCACTTATGTAATGGTGCATTTTAATGATTTTTTGTTTTAAATTTTTCTTGACCACTGGTCATCCCAATAACCATCACAATGCACTTGTCGTAAAGTACGCATTGAGATCTTTCGTTTGAGCTATTGACATATTCTATGCGATTTTTTTATCAGTTGTTATAAACGGCAATGGATAACATGTCGGCGCAACATGGTTACCATGCGTGTTAGGCCGACATGGTCATCTCCTGCTTGACCTATGGTCGCTAAAATTTCAAAAAAATTTTTTTTTCTTAATTGAATTTTTCTGTCCCAGACTGCCAATTTTCAAAACTGTAGTGCCATCCCTTCTGGTACCCGGTTTTCCTGGGTTAAAGGTTATTATCATTATTGACTGCAAATATTTTTGTATATAGGTAAATAAGGCACATCCTGTGCCACTCAACAAAAACGGACACTGTAATTTACGGTCTTCTGCGTATTTCTCACCTGTGCTGCATATATTTACGATGTACATATAGGGGGAAATCGATTGCATACTATACACCTTCCCTGTACTGCTCCAGTCATCCGTATGGACTGCCACGTTATGGCTTAACAGAAGTTTTTAAAGCGCTGCATTTATACTTGTACCTGCACATTGATGCAGGTACAAGTACCGTGTAAGACGTTAGTGATAAACTGGTAATCAACAAAGTGCTGCGTAGAATTTGCTTTTTGTTGTGTGTTGCGCAGGCAGAATCGTTTGAGTGTGCACAAATCTGGTTCAAAACGGCACATTTACCACTTGAAATGATTCCCGTAATTTATTCTTCATTTTGCAACCGAAGTTGCGCAGAAGAAGCCACTTTTTCGCCCGAAAATTGAAAATCAAAAGGATGGAAGATTTCGAAAGCTCTCAAAATGTGAGCCAAATGCCGCCAAATCACGCTGCCGCACCGGGCGGAGTCTCCTGCTTCACGCGCCGGAAGTTCACAAAATTCGTTTTCTATAACGTTTAGCTATGAAATCTTTGTGAAATCTCCATTTAAAAAACAGAAAAGAGATTTTTAAGGAATACAGGGCAGTCTGAAGGTAATCACTCATACGCATTTCGAGATACGCTTGCTAAAACGACTTGTACCAATCAATGTGCAGGTATAAATGTAGCGCTTTTAAAAACCCCTGTTTACCCATGACGTGACAATCCATACGCATGACTGGAGCAGTACAGGGAAGATGTATAATATGCAATCGATTTCCCCCTATATTATTACGTTTACGTATTACATATTCACGAAGTACATGTTCACGATTCTCCATTACATACTACGCTCTTACGTATTAGTGGGTATGAGTCCGTATGACCAATGTGTATATGGGTAAGATGTACGCCGAAATGCGGTTTTTAGCTTACCCTTATATCTGTACATACAAGAAACAGCCTCGGCTTCGCCTCCACGTTTCTTGTCATCAACGGCCACTTTGTTTAGTTTTTAGTGAATATATATTAGAATAACATTTATATTTCGACGAAACATAATCGGTACATCGTATTAGCGCAAAAAAAACGGATCTTATATAAAAACACGGATTTTATTTTAATATCATTTTTTTAATCAGTTCATGATTCTCTCAAATCACCATTAATTTTCACAACTGAATCCAGGAATCTGTGAATCTCAACCTGATGAATCTGAGTAGTGGAAGCTCTGTCACTCGTTCGTTTGACGGGGTCTGTGCATTGGACAGTAGTGCAAGCTTGGTCCCCCGTTCACCTAGCGGTCTCCGTAAACTGGCAAGTACCGGCAGTTGGGTCACTCCTTCACCTGACAGAACCCATGCACTGGACAGTACCGGTAGCTTAGTCACCAGCTAGCTCGTTTGCCTAACGGGCTATTTGCGCTGGACAGTGCAGGTAGCTCGGTCATCCGGTCACCTATCGGGTCCCGTTCACCGAACAATACCGGTAGCTTGGTCACTCATTCGCCTCACCGGCTCTGTGCACTGGACAGTACCGGTAGCTCAGTCACCCGTTCACCTAAAGGGTCTCGTACACCGGACAGTACCGGTAGCTTGATCACCCGCTCACCTATCCGGTCCCGTAGACTGGGCAATACCGGTAGCTTGGTCATTCGTTCACCTAACGGGTCCCGTATTCTTTTCAGCAAAATCAACAGCAAAGTGTTGCTGGAACACTGCGATAATCATATACTGTGCTTCACCCATCGTCTGATTTTAAATTATATACATCTGCGGAATCGTGAACATGTACATCTGATGACCCGTCAACCGTCATACGATATGCGGCTGTTTCAGTATCTCCGTTTCGATGGCAAAATTAACCTCCTGCGAAATTGACATTTTTTTTCGTAATTTGGCATATTCTGACCCAAATCTCATTTTGGATATATGAGGTATCAGGCCTTTAAGGTTATCATTATTGGAGTAAATTCCAAATGTCCGAAAAACGTGTTTTTATGCCGAAAGCGGCAATTAAAAATTCTTGAGTAATTCCCACTCGTTACTACGAAACAGACTAGAACAGTTTATCAGCCCCAAAAGCTGCGCTCGTTTGCCTGCCCGCAAATGCCCAGTGTGGTGCATTTCCTGCTTTTTTGGTGCACTGCTTTTTTTGTCATAAAGCCAAAATGGTCAAATTAGTGACGGATATTGAAAAACATGCAGTAATTTCCAGGTTCCGAGCAGTATTTCTTTCAAGTGTGTTTATCTTCTTATTAAGCTGTGTATTAAGCTTACACAGTGTATTAACCCAGGAAAACCGGGTACCAGAAGGGATGGCACTACAGTTTTGAAAATTGGCAGTCTGGGACAGAAAAATTCAATTAAGAAAAAAAAATTTTTTTGAAATTTTAGCGACCATAGGTCAAGCAGGAGATGACCATGTCGGCCTAACACGCATGGTAACCATGTTGCGCCGACATGTTATCCATTGCCGTTTATAACAACTGATAAAAAAATCGCATAGAATATGTCAATAGCTCAAACGAAAGATCTCAATGAGTACTTTACGACAAGTGCATTGTGATGGTTATTGGGATGACCAGTGGTCAAGAAAAATTTAAAAACAAAAAATCATTAAAATGCACCATTACATAAGTGGTAGTTGGATATTTCGCAACAGTTGGTCACTTCTGCTTATGTTTGGAACAACTGGTCATCAACCCTAATGTGGATCATAGTTTGAGTAACATGTGCAGTGGAAGCAATGCTATATCCGGCTATACAACTGAACCGGACAGCAGAGATAAAGAGCCGGGCTGGTTCCGGAAAATGATCACCATCGTTAATATACCGGTGGTCAATTCTTCAAATTGTTCTACAAGTGACCAGTTGTTGAGAAATACGGGAATTTAGCACATCAAGGTCAGTAAAGTTCTGCCAAGCCTGTTATATATACTTGCGTCAGCACATGTACAAAACAACAAATTTCGGTATTGAGAAAAGAAGACAAGACTTCTAAGCCACTTCAAATCTGCGTTATATTCTCAGCGTCGCACACATTGATTTCTACAAGTTACAAGGCATGCCGTAATATGGGCGCTCATGGACCGGAAGGTCAAAATGTGTGCTTGATGCAAGGGCACAAGCGTCACTATCCGAGTATTAGCGCGAGATAAATAACTTTTACAGGACTTCTCACTCATTGCTACAGTTTAGTTAAGATAAAATTTGCAAAGAAAATACGAATTGTTCGATGAACAATGGAGTAGCCAGCTCGAAGGACGAGGCATGTTGCCAATAATAGCACTCCGCACACAAGCAAACGCACAGTACAGCCAATATAGCCGAAACAGCCGTTCACGCAACTGTTCCGATCCGACGTTCAGTCGTTTATGAGGTTATATTGTAGATAGTACGGGTCATAGCCATTTCGAAGATAGCGAGGGCAGTCATTACAAAACTGTTTTGCATTTTTTTACATTTATTTTAATGGCGTTTAGTCAAAATTGCATTTTTCGGGTTTCCGGTCTGTGCTGACCAGTGGTCACTTCGCTGACCATTATGGTCCAGTCAGTTAATACAACAATTTATGGGCTTTCTTTTGATTGTTTATTGTACCGTGTACGATGCTTCTGTCAATTGATATGAATTTCTGAAGAATAATAATTATTTAGTACCGTGTCCAACCGTGTCAAAACCGACATGGTATTTTCAATTGACCAGCACAGACCACTGAACGTTTTTTCTCTGAACTATGCTTCAATTTTGTATAGAGCTTAGCAGTTACTTCTTTCATAATTTTTCTGGGAATTATCTGATGTGGAGTTGGCTGTAAAGGGAAGCAGGACCTCAGAGAACTCCGTTTGGTCAGTTTTGACCATGTTTGGCCACTCCCTGGAACTTACGGACATGAGGGAGTTAACGGTTATACATCGCAAACTGTAGTCTATCATCTGTTCTTTGAAACAAAACCATTAAAACCAACCTATGACCATAGTTACGAATAAGAGAGAAGAAGTCCTCCACCATGTCGGTCTAACACGCATAGTGTGGAACGGGGCTTGCTTGATGAATGATAAAATTTTATATAACTAAAACAGTAAAGAAAGGGTAAAGTACAAAATTGCCGGCTTGTTCTCACTATTTTTGGTGGAGAAAATACGCGCAGTTTAAGTTTGCTGCACGAGCACCGTTTAATTACTTTATCTTTTTCATTACATCGTGCAAACGCTGTTCATCCAATTTCAGCAGTGTAAGGCGGCAAATAATGCGGCTTCACTGTTAATGGGTGTTCCCAGACATACTGTATACAATCATTCTGCTACAATCAATGCTGACTCCAGAGTTTCAGATATCCCAAAATGCTCATACAGATACTTGGATTATTGTCAGTATTGCAACGTGTTCTAGGTGTGCACTCGCTCAGATGTTTTTTTCAGCTATAAAAGAGTTCAAGCATTCAGAATTATAAGCCATTTATAAATTTTCATTAATAACACGAATGTGACACAACTCTGCTACATACACAGGTTCCGCCACTGACCTGGAAAAGGATTGCAGCAATGCGACCCACGACTTGCACACTAGAAATGCCACAATGCCAAAAGGCACGTTTTCCTTGCCTTTCCGAACAGATTTGATGACAAAGGAGGAATGTATTACCTTTGCGACCATCGGTGAAGGACGTATCTGCTCGCTGGTGTCGGACATCGACAGCTGCAACTTTACCACACAAGATTTCTACTACAAATATCACGCCCTGTCCAGAACCTACTTGGAAGTCGAATGCGAACAAGCGGATCGGTCAGACATAATGCAGTTAACACGCAACATCAGCAGAATTAGTCCGAACCGCGCTGTGACCATTGAGCTGGTGGAGAAAAGCGATCCCAGCGGCCATGTGCATTTCGACGTCATAGAGCCCATTCGGTGGCAAATCGTTGGGCTGACCGTTATTTCTAATACGTCCATGACAACGTTGAAGGTCTACGAAGCTGGTACCTTACCTCGGTTATTGCGCATCGAAGTGGAGTATGGCTACAATCTGGTTGTGAAAAAGAAGGATGTGTCCCGCATGCCGCAAATACGGATGATTTGCTTCAGATTGTCCAACATCAAAACACTGGAACAATACACATTTATGGACTTGCCGCATTTGGAAAGTCTGATGTTGGAGAAAGAGATTAGTCGTGAGTTGGACCTTAAGGAATGGTATGCTGGACGAAACCGCACCTATGACTCGAGGTTCATTACCAGCGGTGGTGTCCATAAAGTGTGGCGACTGCATTGCGGTTGCTCATTTGCCTGGCTACGGAATTTCCTGAAGCAGAAGCCACACAAATGTTTAACTTACCTCTGCTACAAAGCGAACACAGCTCTCCGTGATCAGAGTTTTGGCAGTAATGGAAACAGCGGGAGGCTTTTCGCTTTGAGCGTAGGAAGTGATTTTAGGCTGGTTCTTCTGCACAATCGGCCTGCAAGACTCCTTGACATGTCGGGATAAATGAGACGTTCCATTTCCGGACGTGTGCTTGAGAATGTCTTTGCATCCAGTACAGCAGACATATGGAACGATGTCTCCAGATTCAGTTTCGTAAATCTCCATAAAGTTCTCCCATGCCTTTGAACGCTTTCTAGTCTGCCGTTTTGACAGGCTTCCATCGTTCAAACCACTTGATATATCTCCGCGCTTATAAACTTTTGCAGAAAAAGAACGCAAACGCTTTTTACCAGAATCGTTTGTAGATGTCTCTTCATCGCTAGAAATCTCTATCGGTTCTTCCGACATTGTAAACGATGTGGAGTGTAACAATCAAATAAATGTGGGAATTACTGCACTTTCATTATTAACAAAACTGGGAGATTCTTCGGTTTGCAAACTTCGCATTTACTATGCAACTTGCCACTAATAATAGGTAGCTCGTTACACAGGGCGGGAGCCCGTTAAGAAGGCTACGTGCTGTTCGGCCGCCCATGTTCGGCTACTTATTACATAATACATATTGCATTGTGGTACTGCAATAAAAAATGGTTATTAAATATTTATTTAATTTCGGGTAATTCGGATTCATCACCAAATCCGAATCCGGTCCATTCAAACACGTCTAAACTCCGAAACCACTCCTAATCCGAAATTTAAAAATGAAAACCCGTCCAATCCGCTCCGAAAAACGGAGTGGGTTCGGAGTGGATCGGATTTCCCAATCCGTTGCAGGGCACTACCACACATTATTGCTCACAGAGAAGTGGGCGAAGTGTTCATCGTCGGCAACTATCTGTCACCATATACGCCTTCTTTAACGAGCTGGAACCCACAGATGTTCAGTGTGGATTGCGCACGGGAGCTGACATATAATAATACTCGCGTTGGCATGCAGTTTTCATACAATACATCTTGTTACAATTTGACTTGTAGCTGATAAGAACTCTCCTTTCGAGTGTGCTATGACAAATTACCAAATTATCATAGATTTATTTCATTTTAGAATATGCACTTAAAGTATGTATTTTAGCACTGTGGTGACCGCCGGTACCCGGGGTTCGGACCGTATGTGCTTCGCTTTGCCTTGGCCGCACTAATAGCAGCACCAACTGCCAAAACATCTCCCACCAAATTTGTCATAAAACTGGCCATTAACAAAGTTTCGGAGGCCAAAGGTCAAAGGCTTTGACACTTGCTAATTGTATTAACCTTTTCGCTAAAGCGTTTGCTTGCATCCGTTTGTATTTGTAGTACAAAGTGTGCGCTCTATACTGCGTTCAACCGGAAGTGATTTGACTTTAAGTAACATAACCAGCGCAATGTGGTGCAATGTGTAAATGACTTAAAAATCAAACGGAAGCGCTATAATACGGGGCTTGTAACGCTATTATCCTGAATCCAGATTATGTGGTAGACTTTAGTCAGTGTAAAGAATTTATATTTTACCCGAATTACCCTTGTCAGAATTATAAAATGATTTAATAGTAACTTTTGCATTAAATCTGGATATTACATATCCCCAGTAGTTACAAATATGAAACATTTAGATATGGATTTTTAATTATTTCATAATTCCATATCTAATTGGCTGCCAAATTCTTACCGTGGATACATTTTATGATAGCCTGTGGAGGTTTTGAGGTATCTGGATACACTTTAGAAAACATTTTTTGACTAGGGTTAGCGTCGGGGATAGTACACTGGTTGTCACTTGCAAATTTTACCAAAACCTAGAATTTCATAACTCGGTTGAACGGAATCGGTTGTTCATCCTAAAATCTTCCGAGAAACGCACAAAATTACTATGTTTAGGTCTAGGGTAATTGTCGTGGTTCAGAAAACATAAGGCTAGTATGACAGCTTATAGGAGCTAACGGATGCCGTTCCCGATGGGAGGGATACGTCGGAAGTTTATGCTCGTGCTTTAATCCAGTGCGCAATAAAACAAGAGAACTGAAGAGTTCGGTGCGTGCGTGAGTTGCCGTAAACAAGATGCTTGCAATCATAACTGGTTCAATACCATATGTATTTGTGTGCTACATTCCAGACTTTGCATGACAATACGAAAACGTTACCATAAACTATTGTTACGTTCAGATCTCCACTAGCGGTATGTGCTGCCCCAAGCACTGTAGGTAGCTAAGTCTAACGTAGAAATCCCGACGTGGATTTTGAGACTTTATTTACGAAACAGAATTTAAGTGACTGCTAGATGACTTCCAGTGGACTAAACCCTTTGTGGACCATCTAGCATTGGCAAGCTTGGCGCTTATATAGCCACATTCGGATAAACATCCACATTAAGAAACTACCGCTAGTGGAGATCTGAACGTAACACCATGTCGAGAATGAAGAATGTCCGTATTTTCGCCGTTCATCTTGCCTTAAGATCTCATATTATCATCTGACAACCCGTGTTCATAAGAAAATTTCACGTTTCGTAAATACTCGTACAACTAGAAACTTGCAGGTTAACCTACCGTATCTTCCGTCGTACGTTTGGTCCCCAAGTGTTTGTTAATACACCACATAGTGTAGACTGTAGCAATAGTCTGAGCCAGCAAACTTTATGCATGTACGAAAACGTTTGAACTTTGATGTATGTGTATTATTAAAGCGTCTGCATGCGTGCTTTAACTGATTTAGTGATATTCTCGAAAATTATGCAGGGGTGCTGTGCTGTGTACAGTACTGAAACGTGGAAATCAATGTTAAAAAATAACGCAAAGTAGCACTTTTCTCAAAATGCTTGTAATTGGATTATTGTCTGTATTAACAGTCGTAACAGGTGAGCATTCGCTATTTTGTTTTTCGACAAATGGTACACCGAAGCATTACTACCGTGCAAGTGGTAATTTTAAGATAACAAGCGAGTACTCCAATTAAATGTGAATATAACCAAACAACAATAATGCACAGGTTCCGGCATGAACCTCGAAAAGGACTGCCATCATCCAACGTTTGACTATGAGAAAACTGGATTGCCAAACACCACTTTTCCCTTTCCTTTCCGCACTGATTTGCTGACAATGGATGAATGCAATGCCCTCGCTGCCATAGATGAACGGCATGGCTGCGGACTGCTGCCAACCATGCAGCCTAACTGCAACATAACTGAACACGATTACAACTACAAAAATCACCCCTTATCCAGGACCATCTTAAGAATCCTGCAGTGTCAACAGAAAAAACGTTCCGATATGCAAGATTTTACGGGAAACATCAGCCGAATCAGCCCTAACCGAGCTGTTACCATCGTGCTGGCGGAGAAAAGCCGTTCGGTAGATTCTGACGTTATTGGACCCATTCGGCTCCAAATCGTAGATCTGACCGTTATTTCCAATAACCATTTCACCACAGGCAAGGTCTACGAAGCCGGCATCCTGCCCCGATTACTGCGTTTTGAAGTGTGCAAAGGCCGCAGGTTGGTTGTCTACAAGCAGGATTTTGCTCGCATGCCGGAAGTACGGATGATCTGTTTTGGCGCGTCGGTCATCGATCACCTGCAGCGATACACGTTTATGGACTTGCCGCACCTACGGAGTTTGATGCTGGAGAAGGACATAACCTTTGAACTGAACGCAAAAGAAATGTTGGCAGAACGTTCCTCAACTGGTACATATAAACCGAAGTTTATGAGCAACCGCGAAGTAATGGAGTTGCGACATCTGCACTGTGACTGCTCGATGACATGGTTCCGGAATTTTCTAAAGCTGAGACAGCTTCTTGCCGAAAGAGAAGTGGGCGAAGTGTTCATCGTGGGCAATTACCTGTCGCCGTATATTCACCCCATGGGGAGCCTGCACTCGCAGATGATGAGTGTAGATTGTGCGCGGGAACTAACTTACAACAATACGCGCGTCGGCATGGATTTCTCGTACAATACATATTGTGACAATATAGGGTGTCATTTCTAGCTTTTTCGGTTCGACGGTGTCACAGTGCGGCGTTCATTAATACAGCATATGAACAATGAAAACGTACTCAGGGAGATACATTTATTTTATCTTTGTAGCAATTAGGTGTAGTAATATTGTTGTGGGAATTCTAAAAACGTTTAACCACTTTCGTACAACTAATGTAGAGAATAAACTTCCCACTTCGAAGTATTTAAGGTTTAATTTTTTCATATGACCAGCGTCTATGCATAGTGATGAGATGGCAGTCTCGGAAATATGTAATGTGCGGAGTAGCTAGTGCGTTGTACGTATTGGATATGAATTAAAAACTAAATGAGGCATATGCAGGTCACCTAATGTTATCAGCCGAATCGTTGTAGTATACAGAATATTTTAGTCGTTCTAGTAGGCTGATATTTTGACCGGAATTCGACATCAAGTTGACCTAGCTACATGTAGGATGGTACGGTTGTCGGAACTGCTGTCAGTAACATGAACCGCATGCTACTTGTAACGTTTGCCCATTAAGAATGTCGAGGCCTGTAACCAGCATGAAGTAAACGGCACTAATGGTAGGAATATCAACTTTAACGTTTCAGGAAGTGCTTAGTGCATCGCCTCTTCACGGGTTGCATGGTACTATATAAATAGGAAAGTCTAACGTAAGGTCAAATTGCGGTGACACATGCTGGTTTGTTATTAGTGAAGCGCTGACAAAAGCTTGCTATATAAAACCGCTTGGTTCTATCAAATTTATGGCATCGTTGCCAATTCGAACACTTCAAAAATTGGCTGTATTAAGCGCTTAAACTTACGCCATCGCCACTGACTAGCGTTTTCCATAAATGAAGTCTTCTTTCAGCTCTTGAGATAATATCAGGCTGCCAAACACCGGTCTTTCCTTTCATTTTATAGCTCGTTTGCTCACAAAAGAAGAATGTGTTGCGTTTGCCATGAGCGCTGCAAAACGTATTTGCAGTCTTGTAAAAAACCTCGAGGACTGCGACATTACCGCACAATTGTTACTTTATATTACTACAAGTATCACACGGTGTCCAGAACATATCAGACAGTCGAGTGTCAAAAGGCAAAACGCTCGGACAGGGTAGAGTTAGCGCGAAACAGTAGCAGAATTCGCCCGAACCGCGGTGTTACCATTCGGGTACTAAAGAAAGGTGACTCAAGCGACCCAGCACACTGGGTCGCTCTGGAACCCAGTGGCAGCAAACTGCTGATATGACCGTTATCTCCAACTCGTGTCACATCGTTCAAGGCTTACGACGCCGGAATCTCGAACAGGCGATGACGTTTCGAAGTGCAGTTTGACAGCTCACATTTGGAAGTTAAGAAGGACTTTTCCCACATGTCCGAAGTACAGCTGATCAGCTTTGATACGTCCACTATCGACACACTGGAACGGTACGGTACAGGTTTATAGACTTGAGGCATTTGGAGAGTCTAATTCTGGATAATGAGATCGGTTTTGGGTTGTTCCAAAAGAAAAAATCAGGACTCTCTGCGAATAGCACCTATTGAGTCTGACTTCATCAGCAGCGCGGATATTCAAAGTGCGACGCCTGCATTGCGACTGCTCCATTGCTCTCGAAATTTTCTGAAGCGGAAACCACACATCATTAGTGAGTATGCGGTATCCGCCGTAAACCGTAAAACGGGCACCGCTTTTAATCAAAAGTACTGAGTTAGATAGAGCGTGTGTCTAACGAATTTCTGTCTGCTCCCTTGATTAAATGCGTTTTACGGCGCCCGGTTGCTTCCCCAGGCGGACATCGCAGACTCACTATTGTCCCGCGAGTAGAGGGCAAGGTGTTCGTCGTGGGCAGTTGCGTGTCGCCTTATGGGCCTTTCCTAAATAGTCATACCCGCCGTATGAAGATCGAGTGTAGATTGTGCACGGGAGCTGAGGTACAGTAATACTGGTGTCGGCATGCATTTCTCGTACAATAAGCAGCACATAATATTGCAACCATGATATTTATAGCCCATAGATCTATCTGTTCGACAACGTCACTGTGTGAAATCCATTCAAAAACAGATATCTAGAGGGTGAAAAATTTATTCTTACTGTAAATACGAACACTTGTAATACTCTGTACAAGCCACAAGGTGATAATATGAATCTGTTCTTCTTTCTCCAATTTTTAGATTTTTCTACCTTTGACATCACCTGCTCATAACAAAACAGACTCAATCCAGTTTTAAACCTTTGTTTACTTTTGCGGATAACAAGGAACTCGTAAACAAGAGCGAAAAAGTAGTACGCAATGTAAAATCAATTATTTCAGTTGCATGTGTATGCGATACAGCTGATAATTTCAGTATAACGCAAATTATTGAGACTGGCAAATCAGCCTTCATCGATGTATAATAATAATTCAAATAAATTCTCATTTATTTCGTCCAAACCAGACAGCACGAAGTAACGGACAACATAAGCCTAATCAAACAGTAAAATCTAATACAACTGCCTCGAGACACTTCGCAAAATTACCTAGTCAAAATTCTGCAATGTGGCATGGTTCATAAATTTCAGCCGGTCTCTTCCGTACTTCTTCTCGAACACATAGACCAGTCGGAAAAACGCCTCCACGATGTGTCCATTATTCATTTCCACGGTCAACTTGGAGCCCAGTTCGTTAAGCAAGTACCCAAATGGACGAATACCGGCATCTTGTCGTTTCCGTAACAGTTGCTGGATGTCATCATGATGGTCACATTGGCGTGTGTGACCGGCAAAAATGTCCCCCCTGTCCCCCCTGACATTTTTGCCGTGTCCCCCCTGCCACCATCGCCAAAATGGTAACCCTTTGGCCAGAATGGTGACATGGAGGACCTACCACGAAAAGCTGATTTTCAGATCAATCGGTGAACTTTGAAAAACTACCACCGGCGTTACCATAGCGTTACCAGTAAAAAAAAAACTGCCAGAAGTTGTTTGCTGAAGGAACATCATCGCCGCAACGAATTTAGTGGAGTACGGCATGGGGGACATTATTGCCGAAACGAATTTAGAGGTGTACGGCATGAGGGACATTATTGCCGGAACGAATTTATAGGTGCCCGGCATGGGGGACATTATTGCAGGAACGAATTTAGAGGTGTCCGGCATGGGAGACATTATTGCGGGAACGAATTTAGAGGTGTCCGGCATGGGGGACATTATTGCCGGAACGAATTACTAGCTGTCCGGCATGGAGAACATTATTGCCGGAACGAATTTAGAGGTGCACGGCATGGGGAACATTATTGTCGGAACGAATTTAGAGGTGTCCGGCATGGGGGACAGTATTGCCGGAACGCTTTTCGTGTGACGTGCCGCGATGGAACTGTTTGATTTTCTCGTACGCTGCCAGATCATACACCAGATCCAAATCTTCTGCCGGCTCCACGCGGCGTACCCCACTCCGTCCTCGACCAAATGAATTCTTTTCCTTCCGCCGTTCGGTGGCTCCAAGAATCTCCAGAAAGTGCTGGCAAAGATGGTGATCATGGGATCCTTTATGCCCACTAATCCCAGAAATGTCAGCGGAAGATCAAGACGCTCATTATTCCCGAATACGATCAGATCCCGCGGTACACCAACGTAAATCATCACAACGCCGAATTTCATCAGATCCTCCGGTGACCAACCGCGCAATCCAATGGAATCCATGCACCCGTTATTATTGATCATTTCCACCGTTCCGTCGGAAGTACTTTGCTTGGGTTTCTCGCCCTTGTTCAGCAACCACAAAACAGTGCTCTTGCCCGTTCCCTTAGGTCCCAAGAGCAATACGGAGTCCGTCTGACGAATCGTTCAAGTTCAGGCTGTTGACGAAATCGAACTTCTTCTCCCGGTCTTTTATGGGTCGCTCGACGAATGCCGCCAGGTATTTCAGCTGCGCTTGAACTTCTTCGTTTATCTTAACCAGCTCCTTAATACGTGCTTCATCCGGACGTCCCGTCATCAAAAACGCGAGCACTGAGACTCCGAGGAATGCCAAGGTCAGTGGATCGACCATGTTGCAAATCGGCTTATGATTAAAGCTTACGTGTACATATAATCGTCATGTTTGATGGAAAATGGAAAACCGAACAAAAAACAGTAAAAAGGGAAATTAATTCGACGCTATCGCACCGGTTCCGAAGTAGCTCATAAAACCACGAGAAAACTGCTTCCACTACTGTAGTGTGCCTCAATGTGGCCGCTTTCACTGTGTGAACCGTGTGCGGTTCGCAGTGATTGGAGCGCTGTCACGTTTGTGAGCTTGTCTTCCGTCTCCGGCCAACCCACATCATGCAAGCCGACCTTTGTCTACCGCAACAAAAGTTGTCGGCATACAGTATGCCGCATACTGTACCTTTGTTTTCTCCCGTAACAATTATGCACTGTGACGTATTTTTATACGTGCACTGTGACGTTTTATACGTAGCTTGCTGTCGGCCAATCAAGATAAAAAAAACTGGAGCAGCTGGATTTAAGCTGTTTTGCGGCATAGTGGCTGACAGCCTTGCCGCAAGTGCTCGAAATTGCATGTGAAAGAATTTCGATACCAATTCCGAGTACTCGGAATTCAAATTCAAGTATTTCCAGTTCCCAGTAATCTAAATATATTTTTTCAGATTGTCAAATACAATATTTGAAATTTAAAATGCCGTAATTTGAATTCCGATTACTCGAAATTCAAAATGTGGCAATATGAATTCCGAATATTCGAAATTTAAACTGCGGTAAAAATAAAATCCGAATATTCGGAATTTAAACGTGACTTTTCTAAATTTCGATTTCTTTGAAATTTAATTAGCACTAACAGAATACACTGGAATCATGAGATTCTTACAGTAGATGTACAAGCACTCTATATGTCTAACTGAGGGCGGTGTAAAACAGCAACCGTTATATGCACCCCTCCCACCCAGGTTTTTTAATTATTTTAGCTACATGAGCACCCCTTACCCTGTTTATTACTTACAGGTACTCATTTTAAAAATACTGTGATATTGCGTTATGTGACCATAGCACTACATCGTCATTGTTATAATTATGGTGACCACTCCGTACACACCCTTTCACACCCTTTTACTCCGTACACAACCTTTTGCGCTACCTTTCATTCCGTGCACAATCTTTTCGGGCACTACCTTTCATTCCGTGCACAACCTTTGACACTACCATTCACTCGGTACACTACCAGGCCACTCTACCTTTCACTCTATGCACTACCAAACTTTTATAATTATATATATATATATATATATATATATATATATATATAATTCATTTTAGATTGGAGCACTTCTGGCAACATTAGTGGCTGTCAAGCGACTGTCCAGTGTCCAGTCTACAGTTTAGATACGTCGCATCCGTGCTCATTGTCACGAAAAACGTTATCCACATTCGGCATCTACTGTTATCGTTTGAATGCTGATCGGTAATCTATGCGCAAGAAGCAGCCAGAAAGCGTTATAGGCAATGGGATTTTCTCACCCACCGCAGCCTGTCTCGTGAAAACTCAGCGTAAACGTGCATTGATTACTCAAATCACCTCTGCTACGAGGCGTGTGTCCCTTGCTTAGATAGAGCACATTTACCTTACCATACTAAGATAACTGTGTTGTCAGTGTCAACCACCAAAGATGGCAACGTCAGGAGAATTTGAAAAATCTGTTAATGAGTTGTTGATAACTTCAATTGCTAACATCGAATGGGAACAAAACTGTTCCAGGAATATCTTAAAAGATGTGGAAAAAATTCACAAGTTTTTTGATACCAAGTAAGTCAGGATTTAGAGCGACTGAAATAAATTAGAGCCATTTCTGTTTCCCATAGACATAGCATAGTAAGTATTACGTTGAAGGGGTCCACGAAGAGATCCTATAGTGTGTCTACGAGAAACTCAAAAAGGCTGCAACTTTTTTCAGTTGCTCTAAATCCTATATTACTTGGTATCAAATATCTTGTGAATTTTTTCTGCATCTTTGAGATATTGCTTGAACAGTTTTGTTCCCACATTCACGAGATGTGAGCAATTGAAGTTATCAACGGCTGAATCAACACATTTTTCAAATTCGCCCTAGCGTTGCCATCTCTGGGTGGTTGACAGCGCTGCACATTGAGTGCACAACACGGACACAGTTATCTAAGTATGGTAAGGTAAATGTGCTCTATCTAAGTAAGGGACACACGCCTCGTATTCAAAGTTATTTTCTGCTCGCCCACGCTGTACAAAGAGTTTTAATCTCGGAAAGATGAAAGGCCGTGTTTACTCACTGGATTAGATAAGGAGAAGCACAAAGTTGGGTAACTGTATTTTTGAGAAAAGTTTAATGATTCAGTACTTAATCGGTGCAGTATAACTGCCATGCAGTATAATTATCAAAATCGAAATAGGAGTACTGTACACCGTATCGTGTTAGCCGTGATAGATGCTGTATGGAGATTAGGTTTATTATAAATTTCAAATTGTACAAATACACAATAGGCTGTATAGCGGTTTCTTCATCGTCGCTTCACCGGAACGGTGTCTACATGACCCTCGTTATAATACAAGTGTAGCATGGCGAGCACGATAAACGCTCATTATGCAGTCTGTGCCAGAGTGGACACATCTAACGCTTACGCAGCGCAAACAAGCGCATTCAGTGTCACTAACAGTTGCGCAACGTAGATCATCTTAACCCAGACCTTCCAAAAAACTGCAGAATTTAAATTAAACGAACTCCTCGACGAAATAAGATTTCAGTCTCTCTAACATAGTCAGGACAGCACAGGGTGTACACTGTACAGTGCCTATCGTTTAGCCAGTGCATGTAAAAAATGCGATTTCATTTTCTGATTTGCATACTATTAGCGGTGCCGTCCTCTCTCCAGGGGGCAGTATTAAACACCGATCCGCGGTTCAACAACTGGCCGAGATTGAGCACCACTGACACGGTTACCCGCATTCCGGTTTACATCGAAACCGGTCGCTACAGTACGCATTCTGCCAACATTTCTACAGAAAATCGTAAATTTAAAAATGTGTTTCCGGTAAACTGAATCATGCTTGATTATTTTCAGCCGGGGCGGAAGTGCGCAATATACGAGAGGGAATATCGTTAATTAATGCCGATCTCAATGGATGTGTCAATTTCTTCGAGTTCACCACACCCGGCACACCACCCGGGGACTTCCTATGGATTACGGCTAATCTGAACAACGGGTAAATGATAAAAATAGTTATCATGTATTTTTTGCAAGCATTCATAACGATACCAATTCACAAATCCGTGTAATCATAAAAACTCACCCTAAATAACAGTAAATTTAATTTCTCTCTTTCAGCAAATTATATGCTCAAAACAAGTTTGCTTCCTCTGCCTTATCTCCCGGGGTTTATATTATAGGGAACCTACAGATGTTTTTGCAATTTAAGAGTTCAAAAAATACTAGGTTTTTATATATGGATTTTGCGATTTATAAATTTCACAAGTTTAGCTGCCTTTTATATTTTTGTTTGGAATGTACAGCGACTTTTTATTTTTATTGCGGTATGGCCAAACGTTTAACATAAGATGTTCCATAATGCACATGTTCCATAATCACATTACAGGACTCGACCGTTTATTTGCATGGCTATCGGCGCCCACGCCGTAGCACAGAACCGGCTAGGACAGAAACTGATCCTGGTATCGGGAGCTCCGGGAGGTTGTGTTGGCAATACACGAGAAGTCGTCAAGTTCCTGGCCAACACCTTAGGTCTTCTCAATGAATTCCAGCGCCTAGACCGACCTATCACCGTTATACCGGCCAATGTGGATATCTCACTGCAGGGATTCAATATTTATTCACCCTTCCAATCAACGCTAACGAATGTCATCGCCAGTCCCTTTGACTATTACTCGGTGACCTTATATGCGCCCGCGAAATTCCAGTCGACAACGGGTACCGGGTTGCCGGTGTACACCAACCCGGTGGATGCTCCGACGAATCAGAACTTTTTCATACCGCGACTGAGCCGGTTAGATTGTCTGGCGTTGGTGGCGCGGTATCAGTGTAATGCAGCCGTAACAACGTGTCCCGATCGTAAGTATTTGCAAACATACACTGTACCTCCGAGATAATTCTACACGGATTATTAATTTTAAATTAATTTTCAATACGTTACCGTACGTTTACTGCCTGGATAAAAAATTACTGCCTGTTCACACATTTGTACAGATACTAAGTACAGATACAAAGTACAAATTACCCGTATAATACTCATATTATTCGGTTATGCAGTAAAACGTGTGTAATTATTGCGGAAATACAATATTAATCATATAAATGTTTCTACTTTTGATGTAAATTCGGTAATTATTTTTGGAAATACTGTTGCCTTTTAAGACATTTATTCTGTTTTATTTCGTAGCATATGCGACCGGATAGTCAAAGACTCCAGGAACGTTCCAAAGAAGGCACGAAATCACTGAAATTAATTTCTACCATTGCTCACGGTCAAGCTCCCAAAAACAATCATTGTTCTTTCGAATGTTGTAAAAAACTGTTTTAAACCCTGCATAAATGCGATGGGTCTGACTTGAGTTGCAGTCTTTACCGACAGAAGTATGTATATAGATATACATAAGTTGGTTGTACATTTGTTTGTTATGAGCGTAATATTGCGGTTGCAAATTCACGGAGTTGTATCAATCAGTAATTTTTAATTTTAAACTAAAGTCAAACTGGGAATGCTACAATGGTACTCAGGTCAATAAACAGCTCAACTTCCTAGATGTTTAGAGTTTAGAGTGAAATTTTACTCTATAATGTACATGCATTCATTCATTCAAGTATCAGGAGCAGACAACCCGTTTAACAGGACTTCAGTGTCTGGTCGGTAAAAAATGCAACAAAAAATTCCAGAAGAGATTATTTAGACAGATTAACAGTTTTCAGAGCGAAAGTGAAAAAGCTAGCACCGCTAACACTGAGTATATGTGAACTACCTTTTTGAATCCGCTCAAAAAAACGTTCTTTAACCGCATGGCCAGCGTGCTTTCTCCGATTTTCTGTTTCGCTCTGGCTCGGATTCATTTCGGCTTCCGGAGATTGTACTGCGATGACAGATCTTTAAAGTCGATCAGTTCAACCAGGTAGGGCGGAAGTTTGTACACTTCATGGTTGTAGATCGTATACAACCAAACGGCTTCCGACTGCTTCCAACGGTCAAATACGGCATAAAATATGATATTAGCCGTACAGCGGAAAACACTGCACGTCAAATCAGTGATACAAATTAATTGTGCGAAAAATCCGGTACAATGTAATGAAAAGCCCAGGATATGACGAGCAAGCGAAATATGTTGAAATCAGATTGCCGTTCACCGATCAAAACCGGTATCTGTACAAGTTATGTAATACGTGGCAGTACTGCACTTCCTCTTCGTTCGGCAGCTACAGAAACGTGATATCACGTAAGCAAACAGCTGTTCATTACTTCTTTTTATTCGTCTGCAGTTTGTTATACACCTTGCACATTGCTGATCTGTTCCGCAAATTTGCTGTAAATAGATCATTTCTGCATCCATATTAACCAAAATATGTCCAGCATGTACATGCGCATTGTGGTGTCGGTATTGACATTGGCGATTATCATTACCACGGTACATTCCAAATGCAGTAATCCCGACTGTCCAGCACCCAAACCCAAGCCAGCCACTATCAGCGTAACCTGCAGTAAGGACTACATCATGACATCGGTTGGCGCGGCCAAATATCCTGTATGCAAGGACAACAAGGGGTGCTCGGATGGAAAGATTTGCTGTAAATTGTATACGGACAACAGCTGCGGAAAGGTCTGTGTGACACCGGACTGCTGAGCCTAATGCAGTTATATTCCCATGAAAACATAAAAATTTCTACGCCGAAGACAATGAACAACTGTCGCCAGCATAACGATATGCAACAACATTTCACAATGAAAGAGAACTCGGGGAGCAGAATTTTAAAAAATTATTTCTTATTACCTACTAGATATAAAGACCTTACTTTAAGTTTATTGGTGGTGCACAGTAAGAAGTAATAACACTTGCAATGCGGTCTACCTGTATCTCTGATGTTCCTGCATATAATAATGATTTTTTATTAATCTGTGGATTGTGAAATCAAAAGTTGAGTATAATTAATTGGTTTGCAAAAATCGAAATGCTGTATTACGTAAATTCGCTTCATTATACTTGACCGCGACCGCTGTGCAACAGTTCAGCGGTACGTACGTACGTATTAAACTACGGTATTAAAGAACCGTATTCAGTTTTGAGAAGTAGGTATGTATAGAAGTATTGAGAACCGTTCTTAACGCCTAACGGCATGTTTGCCGTTTAACAAAAGTGAATTAAACCTTCTTGAACAAAGATAACATAACGAGCTATAAGAAAAACTCTCCGGTCATTTCTTCCATGTCCGGCAAAGTGCCCATAACACCGAGAACATTACCTCTTAGAATCTGAATGGATAGCGCGACCGGAAGTCAGTATTCTGAATGCTGCAAACAAGTTCCTTCTAACAAGCATGCGAGGGGTGGTGGGTGGCCGTCACCGGTCGGCAGCAAGTATAAATATCCAACCATTTTCCTCGTGGCATGATGGAGTTTACGAAGATTACACGAAGCGTCTTAGCTAGCAAGCACATGTGTAACCGGATTTGTAGCTACATTTCGGCGTATATTACAGACAGATAACTTGCTGCCTTACTTGAAATATTGAAGTGGCTAGGTAACTTGTAGTCTACTGTAAAATAAAATTTAAAGCTTTCCTTGATTGTATCTTTCCTTGCCAAAAGAGGGGGAGATTGTCAATAGGCTTACAGGAGCAAAACGTGCGCAACAAATGTACCGGTATCAATTTCTGCTTGTCTGCAGTTTACTGCTAGTACATGGGAGGCCGGGGAACCTTGCCGCAATACACCGTGGAGAGTGTCCAGCGTTAACCGCGCGTCCTACACCACCGATGCTGCCTAGCATCACCCGTGGACCTGGTCCCGTCATCTGCGGGACCGCCTTTTCCATTATCGACGGCAGTTTTATTCCCGCTTGTGGCAGTGACACAAGCTGTCCATCCGATCAGAAATGCTGTAAAGTATGGGAAAATGATACGTGCGGACCAGTTTGTCGCAAAGTTGAATGAGAGGGGACCCTTCCGGATAACCATTAGGTCAACTTGCTCACGATCAAGCTTTCTTTTACCACCACTACCGCTTACGCTGAAGAAGCAGCTGCTAAAGACATATTGTGTGACATTTACCGGTATGTGCAAATAACGCGATGCGATGCGTGGGATGCAACACTTATTTATCGAATGTTTCTTGATTAATATTTGTGCGCACATGAATTTTTGGATGTTAATGCGAAGCTGCCGCTGTTATCCTTAAAGATAGAAGTCAGGAATCATTGTCCATATGTAAAAGCGTTGATCTTGTCTCAGCGTTTAAGTGTAAAAATTCGGCGAGGTAAGGCGCAAATGGTCTAAGCAAGTGTCTTTCCTCACGCGCATTTTTGTGACAGGTTTTTCGTTTGCTATTTGATTTAGCTGTTTTCATGACGTTGCTGATTGTGTACATGATGAATAAAATCCTTTATGGAGGGGAGGCGAAAAATTACTGTAGTGAATATATGAACAGTGAAAAGTGAACCAGAAATTCCCTGTTTACGCAGGCCCTTCACTCAATAAGGGGTCAGTTTAACCAGGAAATTTCTATCGTGCATTTGTGCTCAGAACAAATTTAAAATTCTTTTTCCTTTGCAAGAATCGAATCTTGACCAATTATTGTACTGAAATCATACATACAGGCTACAAAATCTGTATTACATTGTGAGACCATTGACATTCCAACACTGCTATTATTTATTGTGCACAAATTCGATACACTGCAATGACAAACTCTTGCAATATACCAAACTGCAACAAAAATCTGCTGAAACATTGTTGTTTACTGTTTACAGCTCTAAACCGGCACATTTAACATTGCCAGACTCATAACAACGTGGCATTTCCTCTCTGTTGGACTTCAGCAAAAACCGCATTCCGTATAAAATAAAATGCAGTGCACGGCTACCTTCGACTCAGTCTGCGGATAGCCGATTATTTACTGAAACCTATCGAAAATTAAACTGTTCACTCCTCTACCTACCACCGAAATTTTTCAACATGTACTCCCGTTTTATTGAGTTTGTACTGATACTGACCGTCATCATTCAGACGGTACAATCCCTGGGTTGCGTTAACCTGGGCTGTCCCAGCACCATATCCAAGCCATCCGGCATCAGCGTCAAGTGTACCAAGGATTTCATTACAACGGTCGGCTCAGTGAAGACTCCCGTATGCAAGGATGATAAGGCTTGTTCCAAAAATCAGAAATGCTGTAAGTTATATGCAGACTGTGAAAAGGTCTGCCTCAAGCAGGATAACAGCTGCGACGGATAAACGGAGAATGTGTTTCCTCCTTTCCATTTTTATGCCAATGTCGGCGATACTCATCGAAATTTGCGCCAGATATGCTCGCAATTGGAAAGTGTTTGCTGTGCGGAATATCATCCTTGTTGTCTTCTTTAGGCTATTTCTTTTTTCTCATTATTGCTTGTGGTTGGCTTATTGTGTCAAACCAGCGCACAATATTGCGAACAGACACTGCCATGTTGAGTTTTACATTGTAAAACTCAACATGGAAGTGTCTGCTCATAATATTGTGCGTTGGTTTGACACAATAAAGTTGGAAAAAAGGCCTCGTTCTGTGCAGTTGCTATCGTTGTGAATTTCGGAAGGATCTTCACTTATACAAATTTGAAAAAATTGTAGTTTTTGTTCATGGCTGTTCTCACATGTGCTTTTCGCGATTTAATAATAATCAGATTTTTGGTGCATTGCAAGGGTTGGTATTACGGTCGGTACAATACATAGCGGTTATAGACTGAAATTACTTTAGATAACGGTGCGGTATAATACACCGGTAATATGCAGAGCGATGAGAAAAATTCATTTTGGAGAGCGCAAAAGTAAAATTTGTATACCAGCAGCAAATGAATACCGGGTCATTTCCCCAAAAACAAAAATTTTAAACTACATGTACAGAGTACTCTGCCATTTCGTGCCTGTGCATTCCAAAGCCACTGGTAATCAGCAGACGGGCACTACAGTCCACAGATGTCGCCCACCCTTCACCCGTGACGCCGTGAAGCTATTTCCAGTTATTCCGAGACTGCCGTTTCCGTTACGCATGACAGTTTTATTTGGATTTCCTGACAGCAGTACCAACTGTCCACGCAATTTGGAATGCAGTAAAATTATGGAAGAATTATTATGCGCGTTGACCGTTCAGTCGCAAAACCGACTGAAAAACGACACAAAGTCGCAATAAACCGAAAATCAAACAACATCCCGGACCCCGCCCCCCCCCGGACCTATTTATTTAATCGGCAAGGATCTGTTACCTGTCTGTCGAAGAGTATGGTAAAATCTTTCCAGCTACAGTATCGTTGTATGTGCTTGCTGTAAGTACGAGTACTCGTACTGTAGTACTCGTACTGTATTTAACGCGTTATTTTAATGCAAACAAGTTTTTGCCGCTCTTCGCTTACTGCAAACGGATAATATCTGTGCTCTCTGCAAACGGATAATATCTGAAATTATTCTTTTTAACTGATTAGCATATATCTACCGAATATCATTACATATTTTGTGCACTATTGATATCGACCTAACTCTAAGCGATTTAGATTTATATCGCGGTTATTTAATAAAAAGGTGCAGGACCTTTTCATCGCAATTTTTGAGGCTTTGAGATGCGGGACCTGTTCATCGCAATTTTTTTGCAGCCTGTTGCTTCAGAATTCAACTCATAGATCGAATGGATGGATCTCCTGTGATGGATCTCCTCAATCTCTTGTGTTGTTCTCGGGCTTTCAACGAAGTTACTTGGGGGGAATGCTAAATGAACCCCAAGTAATGTGGGTACGTCGTTTCCTCGTTCAAGGCCTGATGTTGTCTGTTCTGTAGAGTTTGTTTCTGCCCTTGTACCTTTACTTACAGCTCGCTTATGCCCACTCAATCGTTTCTGTGTTCGGGATGTGGTAAGGAACTGCGTGGATGGGGAACACACAGGAATGTCTGCCCAAAAACACTGTCATCCACTCTGGTGCAAGTGACAGCCAGTCCTTCCGCTCCCCCATCTCAGGCTACCAGTATTCCACCAGTATCCCGGCCTTCTACAGAAAGCCTCATAAATGTACTGAAGAGCGCTAGTAGATTTGGAAAGATTAATAAAGATATTCCTCGAGCAGCTCGTCCACAAGCAGCTGAAACCTTTGCAAGAGCTGTCAAGCAGTGTGTGAAGGAACCCGCCCTTTCTAATTGGACCTCCTTGTTACTCTTCGCCTCTCAATGTTTTGCGACAGATGGGGATGCTGCATCGAAGAAGAAGGAATCTCTAACCGGGCGCTTTCGACGGCAGCTACGGGATTTCGAAAGTGGAGTTCGGCCCCCTAGTGGCACCCCGACCAAAAAACCCCGCGGCGGGTACCACGCGACTGATGATGCAGAACATTTACGCCGAATGGTGGATTCATGCATCAATGAATGCTCTGTGCATAAAGCTGTTGCTCGATTGGCGTCCGAAGAAAGCGTGCTTAATATTGATGCCAAAGTTTTATCGGTTCTCCGTTCGAAACACCCTGACGCACCAGTGGATACGAGTTTTCCTGTTCCCGCAGAGAATGACGTGCCCACGTTCGCGCCCATCACGGCTGCGGAAGTTATCAGTGCTGTTTTTAGCTTTCCAAGCGGATCCGCGGGAGGGTTGGATGGTCTCCGTCCACAACACCTCAAAGATATGCTGAGTTGCAAGGATGCTGTCGAATCTCAACTTTGTTCTGCATTGTGTAAGCTAATGAATTTTATTGTGGCTGGCAAGGTGCCGGAGGAGGTGCGACCTGTTTTGTTTGGCGCGATCCTGATTGCCCTGTCTAAGAAAGATGGCGGTGTTCGGCCTATTGCTGTGGGTAACGTTTTACAAAGACTAGCTGCCAAGATTGTCACGAAGCGATGTGGTAAGAAAGCGAAGGAATTATTTACTCCTACTCAAGTTGGATGTGGTACACGCGGTGGAGCGGAAGCAGCTGTGCACGCCGTTCGGAGTTTTATAAATGATGAATACGACGCCCTACGGGTTCTTTTTAAAATTGATTACAGAAATGCTTTTAACACCGTCTGCCGTGATGTTATGTTGCAGTCTGTATTAGAGCACTTTCCCGAATATTATCCGTTTGTTTTGAGTGCGTATGGAGCGCCATCTACCTTATCATGCAATGGCAGTGAGGAAGATTTGTCTTCCGCCACGGGGATCCAGCAGGGTGATCCTATGGGGCCATTGCTTTATTGCCTCGTTGCACTACTATTCTGCATTAGCAGCCTCGTTGCACCTCGAAACTGCGGGTGTTTTTCCTGGACGACGGTGCACTGGGAGGTACGGTGGAAGAAGTGGCAAATGACCTGAAATCAATCATCGCCGCCAGCAGTGCCGCCGGACTGCAGTTGAACCCAGCGAAGTGCGAAATGCTCCTGATTGGTGGAACTGCTCAAGAACGCGAGGTGGCCAGGAACAGGCTGCGTTCAATTGCTCCCGGTGCGATTGTTTTGCAGCCTGAAACGGTAACGTTTCTTGGTGCACCATTAACTGACGAGGCCATAACCCACTTATTGCAACAGAAAATTGCTTCGTTGAAAATTTTTATAGAGCGCGTGCAATTGCTAAACGCCCATCATGGATTCTACCTCCTGCGGAACTGCCTGTCCATCCCGAAGCTCATGTATACGCTGCGCTGTAGCCCTTGTTGGAAAGTGCCGGAGCTTCTGGATGATTTCGACAAGCACGTTAAAGAAGCCCTCGAAGAGATCACTAACACCAAACTGGACGGACGTGTATATACGCAGGCTATGCTCCCTGTTGCCAAAGGTGGTTTGGGTGTGCGACGAGCGAAAGCATTGGCTCCTTCAGCCTTTTTGGCTTCCATGTTTGCAACTCGTCAGCTGACATCCCAGATCTTTAATGGCAGTAGCGAGCAGTTGGTCAATGATGCGTGTGAATCTTGGAAACTGGAGTCCGGTTGTGAAGAGCTGCCTCTGGACCTGGCCCGTGTCCATCAATGTGTATGGGATAACGCCGTTATTCAGAAGGATGTCGATACATTGTGGAGTAACATTGGTGACAATAAACAAGAGGAAGCACGCTTGAGGGCAGTCAGCACTAAATACGCAGGGGCTTGGCTTAGCGCTCTTCCGGCGAAAGTATTCGGCAATTTTTTGGACGACCAGACATTTCGCATTTCCGTTGGCCTATGGCTGGGTGCTAAAATTGTTGAGGGCCATTCGTGTACCAGATGTGGAAAAGATGTAGCACAAAACGGTTACCATGGGCTTGCCTGTAAGAAGTACATCGGAAGAAGGGAGCGCCATAACGGTATAAACGACATCATACTGCGGGCCCTCTGCAATGCCGGAATCGAGTCGTATCCAGAGCCTGTGGGTTTTGTGCGAGAGAACGGAAAACGACCGGACGGAGCCACACGTTGGAAATGGTACCGCGGACAGCCGTTAGTGTGGGACGTGACGTGCAGAGACACGATGTGCGATTCTTACATTAATGCAACTTCAAAGTGTGCTGGCGCCGCCGCCGAACTGGCTTGCCGGGAGAAGATTGGAAAATACAAGTCGCTTACTGATCGCTGCAATTTTGTCCCCTTTGCATGTGAGACTTTCGGCTTTTGGTGCGAGACCGGCATTGTTACGTTAAAGGCGATTGGAAAGAAGTTGTTTTTAAGGACGGGCGAGAGCCGCTCTACTTGTTTTTTGTTTCAGCGTTTAAGTTTGGAAATAATGCGTGGGAATGCCATGAGTGTGTTATGTACGGTCCCTTCTCGTGCCAACTGGGACACATTTTTTATTTGAATGTATTTCTGTGAGCGATGCTCGTCTCCGTACATATTGCAAATAAAGTAGAGAGATATCTGTGCTAACTGTTACCTTGCAAATTCTGTATTTGTTTGAACCTGAATCACTGCAGTTGTTTACCAGAGCTTGTGTTTTCTTGTTTTGTGTTATGGTGCCGTTGTAGACAGTTGGCCGCAAGCAAACACATTTGTGGAGTGGAACCATTAAGAACAAACTGACAAAACAAAATCAAAACAACCTGTTGTTGTATTAAGGCCATTGCGTATACGTACAGATACATAGTACGATTGAAAAACAAAGTGCATGACATGCCGGTATCACCATCAACCAGCAGCTTTGCAGGGGGATTCGAGGAAATTTCGATTCATAACGCAATGCAGCTGAGAAAATTTTCTTAATGTAATTTCTTGGCAAAGTGCAGCCAACCAACAAAAAAACAACAGCTGCAAGAAACGGTCAAAACACTACTGACAGTAAATACAACAACACCGAAGCTAAACTATTCGGCATTGCTATATATAGGGTCAGTTCCTTGTGGCTTTCAACAATCCAAATCAGTAAAATTATGTACTATTGCGCTTTTTGTCTTACCTTAAGAAACTGTTAAAATTCTTTAAGCCATGCACCGATTAAGCGTAGCGGTACTTTGCTTGACGGCTTTCCTGGCCATTACAGTGGAGGCTAGGACCACCACGCATAAGCCCAGCCACACAATGGGCCACTGTCCACGACCTACCAAATCCATGCCCAAAGAACAAACGCAATCCGAAGGCTGCGACGCTAAGGATTTCCGCACGATCGAAGGACTCAACCATCCCATATGCAAGAACGATAGAAGCTGCAAGCACACCGAGAAATGCTGCAAATACTACAAGGATGATACTTGTGGACCCATCTGCCAGAAAGCTGCTTAAAATTAATTTTGCTCCGGCAGTCGGTTTGTGTAATCGTTATCGAAGTCCTTCCATTTTTTGGAACGCCGTATTATGTACATACTTCAAATTTTAATACTACTTCGGAATAATTAAGCACTGTTAAGTCGTTTTATTCGACTGTGATTTTGATTTAATCGATTTGCCGGCAATGAGCGTAACCTGTGTGTGTAGATTCATCGAAGCTATTGCCTGCCAACACGATTTCTGATCATGATTTTTTTATCCTTCGTTCCCGAATAAGGCGCCCTCTGTCGTCTAATAAAATGAGCCTCTGATCGGAAGTTTCCTCTGTTGTATTTGTAAAGCATAGTCACATTGGAGACCTCACTTACATCTTTCTTCACTTTACGGCAGAACGTTCGCCGAAAGCTCTGAAAAGCACTACTGGTGTGTCTAACAACATCGAAGTAATCATACATATGTAATTAAGAAATCTAAAACATTCAAACCCGATATTATTATGTTCAATCGCGATCAAGCTCGAACAAAGTAGTGGCAACAATATGATCAACGGCACCCTTGTCCCACATCTGTAATCACAACATAACTCAAAGAAGAAAAATTTTCTTGCTTGTCATTGGCCGTTTACTGCGGTTTACCGTAATACATATGTTTATCGATGTGCGCTTAGCGTGCTTTAATAACTGCAATAAAAGTTCGTTGTGGAGACATTTATGGCTTTTTGGGCCGTCTAGAGCGCATTTGGCGGCACCATCCAATGAAATCGGATTTTCCACCGATGGAGCATAATCTAAATTTCACAGGTGTCGTAATACAGCTGTATTGCCAATGACCACGCAAAAATTGGAAAGATTTATTGCCGAAAGACGTCTGTTTTGACACTCACTTAACACCCAACCGGAATCGATACCGTACGGCTTACAGTATCTGCCAAAAGTAAAATGGTTTTCGGTATAATCGCAATCTCATTAGCTTGTGCGGTCTGGATGCCGAGCGGCATTAGAAGCGACTCATCCAGCCATGCAGGACAGTGTCCTCCTCCAACGGACCGGCCCACGTTCCCCACATTGCCCACCATCAGTCTCGGACCGGGACCGGTCATCTGCGGGACGGCATTCGTTATTGTTAACGGATCCCGGGTTGACACATGTGCCAGCGACAGCGACTGCCCAGTTAACCAGAAATGCTGTGCCGTGTGGAAGGATTCCACTTGTGGACAAGTCTGCCAAGTATCCAGTTATTAACAGATTGCTCCAGTTATGCAACTTTTATACGGTGATTTGGTATTTTATGAATTCCTTTGCGTTGCAATAAGGTCAATAGGCTGAACTACAAATTATGCTAACTGCGAGTTAACGATTAAAGTCCGGAAAAATGCGTGAATTAAAGAAAATTTTCTACGGTTTAAATCCGGACGCCTTTACCGCTTACAAAGTTAACAATTTTAACTTCTATTTACAAAAAAATATCGTTAATCATGATGCGTGTTGCACTGCGAAGACGAGTAGTCCAGTATCTATAGTCCGAGTATAAAAGATATTAGAAAATAAAAAAATGAATCAGACAGAGTGCATAACAGCTTTTTATCGAAAAACATAGCATCGTCGTTGAATAAAAATATCTGGGAGTATGTATTTGTTTAGGGATACTTTCGATACCGACGGCATTGTGTGTCTCTTGTTGCTCAGCATCTTGCAAATTTTCAGGTAGATGATGTCGTTGGAACTCAGAGATCCATTTTTCCTTTCGCATTAAGTAGAAAACCAGACTTAAAAGGGTCATGCTCAATCTAATAAGCAGTTCGAGAAAGTATCGGACAAAGTTCTCAAAAAATTAACGGTTGCATTCTTTTTGAGTTGGTGAGAGGAATACAGTACTGCGTTGCAATCCATTGGTCAAGTTAAATCCAACATGGGCAGGTTCATACGTATCTGCTTGGTATTCCGATACAACATGGTTATTGCATTATTCTTATTGCGCCATCTTCTGTATGTGCAGAACATGGCGCAATGGTTTTGATACAAACCATTCACCCAATCCGGGTATGATCGTCGAGAAAAAAACTGGCCACGACCACAAAATGCTGATTCAGTCTGTGCAATAGACAATGCACGGATGACACGTCCAGCCGAATTTATGAATGATTGACAGTTTCATAGAATAACACGAGCATTTCAATCCTGCACCGAAGAGCTGCAACAGAAAGTATGCAGACTGCGCATTTAACCAACCCCTATAAAATCTTCGATCACAAAGCAGGACGACTGTTAATTAAGGGATGACTGTCTTTCGTTGTCCCCAACATCGTGATTCTCTTAACAAAGGGTAACTTTTTAATTCTAAGTCTTACAAGTGCAATTTATATTTTCAATTCGAGTGCTCAACACTACACGTGTATCTTCTCCAGTCGAAAAATGTTTCGCCCCATTATTTTTACCGTGTGCGTTATTGTTGCTGTGTCGGTGACCACCATCAGCTGTGTCGGTGACGCCAATCCCGGCAAATGCCCCGCCCTGATCGACCCGCCATTTGAACATAAGTCTCCAGCGGAGCATGGGCACGGACCGGTTCTCTGCGGCGGTGGCAGTTTCGTCATGGTCCATGGCAAGAAGAAAGACGTCTGCACGGAAGATGCCGTGTGCCGGCAAGATGAAAAGTGCTGCAAAGTCTATAAGGGCGATATATGCGGGCGTGTCTGCCGAAAGCGTGTACTGATCCTTCCGTAATTATATTAATTTTATGAACTTTCTTTTGAGAAATACTCAACGCTTCATAAATGCTTTAGCGCGGTACGAACCTGCTGATAGATACATTTGTTGCTATGATTTTTCTAAAGTTGTTTTGTGACTTTTAATAAGCAATTAATTGAGAGCAGCATTCCTTCTGGGGCCTAAACTGCAGTTGATGTACAGATGTGGGCTTGTTAGTCGTGTGCTGTGGGCTTGTCTGAAAGGTGATTTAAATACCCATAAACAGATAAAAAACTATCCATCAAGACAATTTCGTTGTGCTACTTGTGTCGATGTGAAAATTTAAAATTTTGCGTGCTGCTATGAGTACTTTAACATTGATGCACATTAACATAAACGAATGCAACTGCCAAAAAACCATCAAAATCAATATTTTTCTCGATCTAGAATTCGTTTACTCTTTGTTATATGCCTTTCACTAGCGACTGCATTTTTCTTGCACAATTTTGACAGTTTTTGTGCGTTTACGTAATGTGTGAATTTTAAATATACGATACATAAACTATACATACACTGGAAGACATACATTGAAATTTGCATACATTCGAATTCTCGACTGTTTACAGTGCGATGTACGGATTCACCCAGGTCATTAGATGAATTAACGGAATTATTGTTGCTGTAATAGTATTAAGAGCTTCAGAGTCTAGCTTAAGAGTCTAATTTAATTTAATCGCAATCAGACCAGGTAGCCCATATCCGGCTAGGTTGACAGTCTAGCATGGGATTTTAAACCTGGCTGAACATCAAGAAACGCAATCAGAAGATCAGAATCAAATAATTATACAAGAATTTATAGGAAGCTAGCATAGAACAAAGCGGCCTTAAAACAAGTTAGAGAACGTAAGTTCAATACATCACTACTACAGCAGTAAATTTTATTCAGCAGCTTATTTAGCCTCCATGCGAGCGTTGCTTCTCCAGTTTTCGTCGCCGCATGTGTTTTGATGGTTGGGCGGCTAACGTGTCGCAAGCTGTACGGCTTCTTTTGCTCGTCCAACACAATCATTTCCGCGATGTACGTCGGGACATGGAATGTCGTAGGGTGCCAGATTTTATATAGCCAGGTGGCTTCCTGATGCTTCCATCTGGTGAACAGCGGGAGGATCTAGCTGTGGATGATCGGTCAACTCGTTACTGTTGCAGCAGCCGAAGCAAAATATAATATGACAGCTTATGAGAACGATAACTTTACAACACGCTGTAAATTATTCGCTATTCAACAACAAACAACATAATGATCATTAACTGTTTTCGATAACAACGCAAGACCGAGTGCAATACTTAATTAACCATGACGCTGCATTTCGTAAATATTTTATCAGAAATATAATACTTCGGAAATTCCGTGTGCGTACCTTTGCAGCAGCGTGGTCGCCAGGTAAACAACTTTACCACGCACTGAATTGTGAATGAGCTGTTACCTAGAAACTTGTACAAATAACAAAACCCACCAAAGCCGGTTAGCTCATAACAACAAAAACACGGAAACACCGTGTTGAGAAAAACAGTCGGCGGTGTTAGCAGAACACTATATAATGCAGTTGGAGTATCTGTCACTTTTATTATACTCAACTGAAACGGATCTCCCTCAGTTGCTCATTTCGATTAATTTTTTTGACGATTTGGCGTCATTTTAAACCAGCTCCCTTTAGCTCGAAAACAATGCAGTCCTCAATGATCGTTGCTGTCTGCCTCGTGGCTGCAGGATTATTCGTCTATTCCGTGGACGCTGCCGGGAAGTGTCCAGCGCAAGTGGATGCACCATGGGCCCATAAACCAGCCGGGGAACATGGACATGGACCGGTATTGTGCGGCGGCAGTTTCGTCATGGTCGAGGGGAAAAGACAAAACGTGTGCAAAGGAGATTCCAGCTGTTCCAAGGGCGAAAAGTGCTGTCAAGTCTACAAAAATAACCTCTGTGGATCCGTGTGCCGGAAGACGGAATAATCTTATATGTTAGCATGTTATGCGAAGCATTCCAGCTTTTCATGTTTTGAAAACCTTGTAAGCTGAATTGTGTACAATACATGCTGTTTATATTCAGTGATGGTATAATTTTTTGGTTTTCACGAGTGTCGCTTGAACGAAAAGTTGTAAATGTTGATTTTTCGAACGAGCACTATTGGATTGGTGCAGGCAATAAAAGCAACGAATTCTCCGAACCGTTGTCATTTTGCAACATAATGATGGATAAGTTGATGCGCGTAGGGTTGAACAGTATGTGCTGTTCCTTTGAACAGTATGTACTTTTATGTTTCATTCGTTTTGGCAAATGCTGATAACTTTATGCTGATTCGTGTGGCTTTCCCTGTCGCCAGTGGGTTCTTCTCTCAGCCTTCAGTTGCCTTACCGTGCAGTTTTCGATCCCCATGGACCACCAACCCCGATTTACTGTCCTCGAAGCCGACTAAACGAACATTCCTAAGAAATATAACGGTATTCTCTGTATTATCCCTCCCTGTCTCCGGCTGCTGTTACACTGGCGCAAAGGGAATCCGTTGCTATGTACTACATGGCCATGGCGCTTGGGAGGTCGTATCCCAAGTGACCATGCCAGCGATTTTCCTCGCTCTGATGAAACGAATGTCAAACCGTCCGATCGCTCATTATTTCGAGAGACTCGAAAGATTCCAGTTATGTTTGCACTTCATTCAAAGCAAGCATGCTTTTATGATCGCTACCTGCCCTTCGTCAATTGGTTTCCGGCTCGCGCTATTGGCGGCTTCGACCCTGATCGCCGCGATGATCCACCCGATCTCTGCAAGCGCATTTATGTGAAGTGCATTTTGGCGCAATTATGTTATCTTTTTTAATGCTGCGATATAGACGCACGAAGGTAGAAAGCAGTTTTAACCACGCAGTGAGCGCTATATACAAAACTGCAGGCCGAAAATTGAATGTTCCAGATCATGCAACGAAATAAAACATATTTTATTATTTCCTCGAACTACTTTTCGGTTGCTGTACCTCATTTCAAACCGACTCAATTTTAGACTTAAAACGTATCCCTCAACAAACAACCCAGCCACCAAGAAGACAGCGAGCGAACTGTCTGCTTGGTGGCTGGATTATTTGTCTTTACCCTGGAAGCGGCTGACGGGGAACGGGGGAAAGTCCAGAGAAATTGATCAGCCAATGGCTCACCTGCCACACGGCGAACGTCGCGGCCACGGACCGGCACTATGTGGCCCAACATGTGTCCATACCCCTACTGGGCGACCAAACGTCTGCAAAGGCGACTCTAGATGCTATAAAGGTGAAAAGTGCTGCAGATCTACAAAGACAACCTACCTCTGTGGATCTATATGCCAGAAGCCGGAAAAGCTTTCTAGTGCATTGCCAGGGTAGCAGCACGCCTACATTTTATATGCTAACACGGAACCGCTACATGGGTACACGGTGTTTGTATTTGATAATTGTGTTGGTCCATCTCTTTTATGGAATGCTGCTTGATGAAAACATGTAAATTAACTGTTGCTTTCTTGAAGCAGTGATTTATGGTTGCCTATTTTTTTTCACAATGATCGAGCGAATGATTGGGAGGTTATCAAATCTCTGCACAGCGCGTAACGCTTACAAACACAGAGGCTTCATAACGCATACAATGTAGCTTATCTCTTTTACATTCGCACACAGAGGCCATTTATCCCTGGCTCCCAGTTCCCAGTCTGCTTGCAGCCTTGCACTGCGGGGTTTGTACGGCGTGCAATACCTTAGCGAAAAATCGATAAAGCTCGTGCATCGTTCGATATGATACAATATTGTACATGTACATGTATCAATATACATGTACATACTAGTATTTGCTAGTGTGGTAGCAGCGGTTTTCCGTATCCTCCATAAAATCTGGGACCGAACGTCTAGGGACAATGTTTGCAAAGCTATATAACTATACGATATATCTTGCTGGCTAACAAGCACTACGAATAGTACTAATAATAACAATGAGTATTTTAGCGGAGCAGTATGGAGTTACGCTGTTTTAGCGAAGGATCCCAGATTTATCCAGACACGTCGACCAACTATTCAGCTGCAGTCTGATCAGACACCAATGGAGGCGGATGGCTGGTTTGTGGTTCCCAAGGATTCGGCTCAGCAGGAAGATCGCAATGAGGAGGCTCCGGAATCCGATAACTCGAAAATTTACCGATTTTTATATGTGATTATTATCCTCATCATTTGTATTATTTATATGGGAAAAGGTAAGTGTGTCGGGGCTGGCTTTCTTGAATATCCGCAATCTTATTCTGAGTCGGATACTTTAAATTGTAATTTATGAATGTTACCATATTCAATATCTTAGTTTCTGTACTGAATTGATATGCATTTCGTTGCTACAGTTGTCGTACAATTTACCATGAAGCCCAAGAGGGATCCTCGACCACATGCCGACTAAAGGGACCGCAGAAATCATTCCCTTTTCTACTGCGGTACCACCAAGTTATCAACCCCTTAAACATCCATTCACGGTAATTATTAAATCGTTTACGCTTGCTTTATCGTTCCAGTAAAAATAGCTGAAAGCGGCTGTCCGTGCATTTTACGAAATTAATGTTCTCTGGCGGCCGTGGATACGAACTGAATTTTGTTATATTTTTTGTCTAATGCTGTAGTCACGACACATTCTTCTACGTTGATACTCCGAGGATCAATATCCTTTTTCATACTGTCAAGACTACTGCATGGTGCACGTACAGTAAGTACGACTTTTCATCCTTTTGATTTATTTTGCTGATGCCAGCGGATATTGATGGAACTCGTAACTAAAAACGTCTCTGTCGTTAATATCCTGTGCGTTATGTCTTCTGTCTAGTTCTACACTGCGGTTACGAGCGTTTTCGTGTTTCTTCGGATATGTAAAAGAACCGAAAAGGTGGCACTTCAAGCAAAGTATTGTACATGTGTGCATACGGTAACGCATTTTATTTATACTTCGCTTTGCCCATTATTTTAATCAGTACCGCTTTAGGGATCAATATATTAATCACTTTTACTGCATAGATGCAGTGCTGGTCTTACTGCATAGATTGCACACTGATAAGTTGCTTAGGCTGCATAGACTGAATGGTAATGCATAGACTGCATTTCAGTCAGCCGTGGTTGTTCATGTAGCCGCCCGCCACAAAGGCTCTCAATTCGGTAAAGTGATTAATATATTGATCCCTAAAGCGGTACTGATTGAAATAATGGGCAAAGCGAAGTACCCATCAATCGGCTCGTGTCGTGGCTTTAGCTATGTTATAAAAATATATTTTCACAATCGGAGAGAAATCGTTGCATTCTGGTTTTGTGTCTATCCTCATGTTTCTCATCACGTTTCCGTGCGCTTACTAACAGATTTCCAAAGAAACTGGCTTATGACAAAAATAGGGCACTGATACCCAAACTGACTTTATACTTTTCTGGTTTTCCAAATTTCGATAGTTTTGTTGTTCCCATGAGAATGATTTCCACAGGGTGTGTGGATACCTGGAATACAGTAGTTGCGTCATGCCGCTTCCGCGGTGTTCATAAGCTTTCTACGTGGCCATGTATCAGTTTTCCATCGTGCTATTCATGCGATTATCGGTACTATATAGTATTCCAAATGTGACTGCGAACTGCAACCTCGTACTAGATATGTATTTGCAAGGTAAATCGCTGACAATTTCTTTCTGGCATCCGGCGTTATCCATATAATATTTATCAATCAAAGGCTTTTATTTTCGCAAAATCTAAAATTAACATTTTTTGTATTTGGAAGTTTGCCGCCAAACGACCGAAGCTCGACATTACACTTAATTCTGCTCACAGTGTTAATTCGCTTAAAGTAACTAACAGGTGGCTCAATCCCATACCCTTTACACGTACTGTATTCCGTCTGATAAACAGCAAGAGTACTCGACAGTCAAAACCAGTTTTATATTATTATTAATAAATAGCCTTCATACGAGTACAAACCCATCCGGAAATTTAACACATGTACGGTACGTAAAATCGCAGCAAAAAATGCGTATAAAGCGTGCTTGTGTGCCTGTGGCGCTTCGCACTCACCATCTGTACTTCTATACATACAGTACTTGCGAGTTGCGATCACCTGTACGTCTGACTGAACAAGTCGGTTAATTTATCCGTCATACAGAAATACTCCGCTATGTCATAATTGTTGGATGGATTCTTCGTCGTTATTTGTACATACATACTTGTATTATAAGATGATTAAATTTTACACCAAATTTTAGGCACAAGCATGCGGCTGGGCGCTATGCATTATGTCTGCTCGTTTGTTTTCACAAAACCAGTGTTCCGAGGGAGTACGTGCTCCCTCACGGTGCGGGTTTATATGAAAACGAAAGAAGCGTACTTAGCATTTCCGTATATTTTTCGTCCTCATTTTTTTTCCACAAAATTTACCCGGAATTACAGTAGTTACGACCACTTTGACGACCACTGCACTGCCCAGAAATCGTGCCGTGCGGACCCCATTTGTGCTCCAGTAGCAACGCGGTAGTGATTCCATCGTATAACCTGTACAGACTGTATTTCGGATGCCACATCCGACGGGCTGCCGGTCCACGGCAGTCCGGCTGACGTTGCTTTTCGAAACCAGCAGACAGAGACGCAGAAAGGTACTTTGGCGGACTAGGCTTCCGATTACCACCTACAAAGGCGGCTGCCACGCCGAACACCCAACCGTACGATCCCGGTTTGTCCTGGATGTAGATCGTGCAACCTGTGTTGCGGATGCTTCGTCGGTAGGACTGCCGGTTAAAGGCAGCCCTACAGTTGAGATTTTCGAAACCAGCAGGGATTCACGCAAGAAATTGTGTTAACATGCCAGAATTGATAATTTCCGGTTGTCTTTGCTTTGACTTAAATCGTGATCCCAGGGAATCTCAAAATGTGTCTATGTACACTGCATCTGTACATTACAGAAAGAAATTAGCCTGATACTACTGACCATGAGCGCAAGCACAGACAGTGGCGACAGTGGCTATGACTGGTGGCTGTGCCGATGCCGCGTTTAAAACTAAAGCCGTAAAAACTTGTTTCCCCGCGTTTTATTTGGCAGTGGTTAATTTGTTGTTGTCTTGCGGTACTTTCGTGTGTGCCTGCCAACAGCAGCAGCACAAAATTTAATATCGCCAGTCGCCACGTTGGCTTCGAAATTATTTTGTATGTGATTTTACGATGCAGCTAACACACTGTGTTAGCTTTTTCTCGTCATGTGGATATGCAACGTGTAAACGAATACGATCCTTCCAAATATTAATAGTGCATGTGTCTCTTATACTGGCGGGTGTGTGGTCGCTGGTATACTCTGTACAAGCAATAACTTTGTGTTCATTACGGCTATAATCTGAGAAAAACGGTGGGATTCTGATCTAGTGTCTAGCCGCATGTCATACTCTCATTAGCAAAATTCCGAAAAGACCACTTGTATCTGTACTCTGCTGCCAAAACCACCTTTATTTATAATGATTTAAGATATGCAACCAGAATTTATTCGTTTATCGTAAAACCGACCTCCGTCAGGCCGGGAGTGCGGACACTTAAAATAATCCTGCGCAACATTGCTTCCGGTTCTTGTAGCTACCTTTCGGCATACAGGATGCTATCGAAGTTATTTTCAGTAATTTATAAAAAAACGATAATTAGATGACTTGTTGAACAACCTTGTCAAGATTTGTGACGCAAGTAATTCAGTTAAGTGCATAAATGTTATGATAATATGAAGACTGTGTAGTGCCACCAAATTATTTCTTCATGAAAAACTTTTGTTCTCGCACAATCTAGATATTCTTAACTGTTGACAGTGTCACAATTTGTCACAAAAAAACATGTCCTTTACAATGACAGCTGTGATAATGTATTACAGTTGTATAGGGCTTGCAGCGTTATATCGGTTGAAGCGAACTTCTCACCAAAAATATGATCTTGGGGGAGTATCTTAATGCCTGTTTCATTTTCATGATACCATTGCTCGGTTAGGACGTTTTGTCTATAACCATTGCTCGGTTGGAACGTTTGCATATACTAACATCGTTTGTCCACTGTTTTTTATATCCCGGACAGTCGGACAGATTCGGACTTAAGTACAGTTAAATAATTTATTAATGACGACAACAACATTTAGAAGTCAGCTGGACAGTTTCCGTTTTGTCCTTGAATTGCGGGCTACAAGTAACACATTGATATGGCCCATGTAGTTAGCTGCTGGCACGTGGTTTCAAAGGCAACATCTGCCGGACTGTGGTTTATTAGCACAAGTCAGTTAGAATACATGGATTGGCAACAAAAACAGAATTACAACAGCAAAATTTCTTCTAATTTATCCGCTCCTTTTATCGTCCCCAGCACGGAAGCCGCACTGTGGTTAAATCCCGGCGGGCGTCGCTTTGAAACCAGCTGGCGCTTTCAGAAAACAGACGCTAATACCCGACAAGAACTCCCGTACGCTATTCCCTGCTGGCAGTTTGCTGAAATTTCGAAGGTAACGGTTTCGAATGGTAAGTGCATAAAACTGCACTGTTATGCTAGCACGATTACTGATATGTGAGCAGACTGAAGCTGCATTTAATGTCAGAAAATCTCGTTTTCAGTGCTTTATCTTGTAATGATTGCAACTGCAGTGTTTAGATACTTACTGTAGCCGCTATACCTATCTGTATATGCGTGAAATTACTGCAAGTTTATTAGTGCACCTTGTGGCGTTTTTCTGAGTTGCGCAAAGTATTGGTAAAAAACCTTTTAACAAGAAACATTGGGAACAACATGTTTACAAATTATTTCAAGTAATAAAGCAATTATCACACGACAATAGTAAACATACGGTTAAATACAGAAACCCGGTTAGCAAACAAACTATATAAACGTGTAAAAACACGGAAATTCCATATTGTGCTCAGTGAGTTACCAATAACAGAGAGAAGCTCGTAAATGGATTATCAAAAACAAAAACAGAGGTTGCCTGCCAGTGATATATTCTCTATATTGCAACTTGCAAGCGAACAACGTTGTTACTGACTGTTTTCACCTGTTTGTTTCAGTAAAGACCGAGTCTGTAGTCGATTATTTGTATGAACTCCGAATTATTTCTGCCTGACTTTCGGAATCGTTGTTCTGTAAAAATGCATGATCATAAGACTATCTGCACAGGCTGTCTGCTGCTTCTACTGGTTGTGGCCGCTACGGTGGACGCCGGTAAATGCCCGGGACTGATTGATTTGCCAAAGTTTCTGGATCGTAGTGGACCGGGACCGGTTATCTGCGGCAGGGGATTTGTGATTGTCGATGGTCAGAAGAAAAGCACCTGCACAAGCGATTCAAACTGCAAAAGAGGGGAGAAATGCTGTAAAGTGTACAAGAACGCAGACATCTGCGGGAAAGTGTGCCGGAAGGCCGTCTAATGGTGCTGCTTTAAAGACTTCTTTGCTCGTGAGAATGCACAGATATTGTGGAAGAATTTTGCGTTGCATTTGATTAACCTTTACGCATGGCGCAATTATTCTGACCAGTGACGATCATTTCTCTAACACGTGTTTAAGTGATGGTTTGAATAAATACACGCGACTAGTGACGTATACCTCAGCGCATCGATTCGATAACCTACAGTAATATTAAAACAATCGCCGTTTTACCTGCAGTATTTAATTGTGCAAGCGCTAGACGGTACTTTAAGTTTCCGAGTTAAGTTTAAGATTTACGGCAACTTAAACCCTTGGATTTTCAATCTGTTTGAATGAAATACACTGTATTTTGAACACAACGGTATATCGACGGTGCGCATTGCAGTGAAAACAGTCAAACAGTTTACGTTTTATCCCTGGCCCTGTGTATTCAAGGGAAAAATACAAGGGATTCAATGTTATCATAATAACTGCGCATACACATACCAGCTAGCTCATATTAAACATACCAACTACGTACTATAAATAATTAAACTTGTCTCTTTTAAATGCCTTCTTGCAGTGGGAATTGCTTAACCAGCAGTAAATATTTGACGAAATTTGCAGAAAGCTATATGCACTAATTCTGCCAGTTTTCCCGAAATATGGAGCGGGAGCAAATGACGATTTTTTGCCAGGGACACCGTTTCATGTACCTACTAAAACCGTTACTTTGTAGCGCATGAGAAAATGACCAGCACCAAAGGTACATTTATTTTACGGGCTCGATTCCCACAATTCAACAGTTAGCACCACCTTTACTTTTACTTCCGATTGGACAGATCATTTCGTCGCTGTGGTCTCTGGCATCGGCTTCTTTACGAACCTTCTCCCATCAACGATATTATGCGTGTTCAAGGAACCCTTAACCTCCTTTTCAACGGTTCTCCTGGCATTGGTTTCTGTTAATACCGTATACAGATACTGCTCACTGCGATTTGCCGCTATTTACTGTTACTGGTGGTCAGGTGCATGTGGCGACCGGATGCCGCACATCCTTTACATGTACACGAATTGGACGGTAGAGGGAATAATTATGAGCCTGCACGCGCTATTAACCTTTAATCGCATCTGAGCCATATTTTTCCCGATTTCTTACCGACACAATTACTCCAGGAAGATGTCAATGGCATTAATACTTGGAATTGTGGTGTATGTCAATACTTGTACTCTGCCCGGTATCATCATGCATTACCAGCGTTTCTACACAGATCCAGAACTATTAAAGAGCTATCGGTTTACATTATGGGCCAGAATTGTTATGATTGTGAATTTCGATCTGCCGACGGTGTTTATGGCGACTGCTCTACCCGCAATTATTTCTCGCTATGCGATACAGCGGAAGCAAACGCGCAGCAAGGGTGCGACAGTGCTGTGCTCTTTAATTGTTTCCCTGATCGTCTGCTGGGCACCGCATAATCTCATGGATACCATCCACTACTTTGTGGAAATCAACAATGCGGAGATTCCCTACGCTAAACGAGTGTGAAGCGAGAAGCGGCTCACGTACAGCGACAAAATCTTTCAAAGGATTTCAACGTATTGCGCCGTGGTGCAGTGGTACTGCCTACGCGCATCTAACGACGTAGCAGGGGTTCGATTCTCCCATCGGTGCCTTTTTCAGCCGTTTCTCTGTTTCCCTCGGATTGCGCCCTGCTTAGACGAGTATTGCTCGGTGTTTACAATCTGCAGATCGTGCTAGATCCGGTTATTATCGTGATCACTATGGAGAATTTGAGAAAGGTTGCTCGTGATGCGTTACATAAACTTTCTCCGAGTCAACCAATAACTGAACCGATCAAGTGTTCTGGAATAATTGTTATTTTGCTGATCACAGTTAAAACAGTTTCGCTCTGCTGTATCCGCGTATTCTGTACAACTGTACAGTACGTACAGTCACATGCTAGGACAATAAGCAGAGAATCATGGCTGGTATTAATCACATACGCAGAATCCGGAAAAAGATTTTCGCAACCTGCTTAAAAGGTTGAAGAAACGTTCACTACTCTAGATAATTTAAGAAACACCGCTATAAATCTCAGTTTACGGAAAGCAGGCGACATAATCCTGTCTATACTATGCACACATTTTTGGTCTAACTTGAATCTCAACCGATAATAAACTGCTGATAATTCTGTCTTCCTAAAATGACTCATCGACTCGGCATTTGGATGATAGCTGTCTTCGTTGCGATGTCTCTTTGCGCGGCTACCAGTGAGCCAGTACTTCCATTGTGCCCAAAACTCATTCAGCGACCGGCGTTACCCGAAGGCGACCTGGTATGCGGGAAGAACTTCCGGATTCTCGACGGACAAATGATGGCCACCTGCACCACCCAGAGGAACTGCCAGCCCGATGAAAAATGCTGCAAAATTTGGATTGACGACACCTGCGGATCGATCTGTCGTAAATTTTTACCAGTCCTTTGAATTTTCTATCTCTTAAAACCTGCGTTTTTTTATTATCGCATTTCGCAAGATTTTGTGAAATTTGTTACTGGCTTAGAGTATTGGTAATGAATATTGGTTTGTGAATGTTCGTTAATGCAGCTGTGGCGAAAGTCATTACCGAAAGAACATCTGCTGTAGAAAATGGACATTTTAACGAAAGGAAGTGATTACCATACCTTACAGCAGCATGCTGCTTGCTTGGTTTTCGTTTTAAGTTGCTACTTATACGTGCTACTTATCGTTATACGTACAGTCTGTATGTAAGCAGCCCGCAGATAGGCAGGCCATGTTATTAATATCATGTAAATGGTTGCGTCTTGCTGTTAGGGCAAACAGGATTTATAAACAGCAACGCAATCTCCAAGCTGCTGCTAATACGTATTTTTGTTAATCACCTTAAATTGAGTTTACGTACAGTCGAGAAAATTTTCGCTTCGGTATGTGCCGAGAATTAAGAAGCCTAAGAATAACCATGATATTATTAAGTACAAGAGCTGCACTAGTTTTCAGATCTCGCCAACCAAGGAAAATTATCGAAGTTTCAATGTCAGCTGAAAAAGGGATGGATCAATTTCGGCATGATGCCGGCACGGTTTCGATCAAACGTTTTCGAAAACAAAAATAAAATACGAAGACTCAGACATTCCCGTATCTTTCCAACGCCAGTTGGTTTTTTGTGCATAATGCGCAGTAGATAACGACGGGTAACGTGTGTCATCACGATCCGGAGCTTATCTGTGCTCCGAATGGTCAAAACAACTATACCGCACGTATTCAAGATACCGCGCTGCACAGCTCCGTTTTCTAACATACCCGTCCTTATCTCTATGAATCATAACTTATGCACCATAGTGCGCTGCACTGGCCGTATACCAGCCAACAGAGAAAGATGTCTGACTTTTCGTAATATGAGCCAGTTCGGGACCACGGCCGATTTAATGGTGCTGTTAGTTGTTTTGAAATTTCCTGGAAAAAAAACTAAAATATTACCTGATACATAAATACAAGACAAAAACATACTGCACAGTGTACATTAATGTTATGTTCATATTTTTATCAGCGATAATATAATCTTCTTCGTGCAGTATCAAGCACAAAGCGTGCAATACATAATTATGACACAACCTCTCATGTCGGCACGTTCGTATCCGACCGATTCTAATAAAACAAAATTCTAATATCTGGTCCACGAAATTACTAAATGTTTTCAAAATGAATTTCGACCATTGGTTTATCGATAGTGAAACCTTTTTTTGGTAGGCGGAAATGGGGAACGCTTTTCGAAAGTAATCCGCTGACCAATGCCAAGGTATGTAGCTGGTACTGATAGTCCTGGCATCCGTTGCGATTAATTATTAAATAATAATATAATATTATTATATAATTTGTTTTAAAGATATAAAGCGCACTGACTGAATTAAATAGAAATAGAAATGAGCCAGGAAAGGAACGCCCAAAACAAAGCAGAGATATAAACGTGTACTTCATAGCTTACATCAGCTCAAATGACATCGACGTCAGTACTCTGTACATTTCGGCACGAGAAAGTTCAGTATAAGGTGATCGAGAGGTTATTATGTACTTAGTATGCTTACAATTGTTAATTTAGCGCACGGGAACCTCGGCAATTTAAAAATAGTTATGGAAATTAGGAAAACATATACAGCGATATCCACTCGGAAATTCCGCAAACTTATTTGCGAGCGTTATGGATGGACGCTGTGAAACGAATCTAAAGATTTCTTGTGATAGGGAATGAAAATCTCAACTTTGCGTGGAATAATAAAGGTTATCGCAAAGCGAAAACAAAGTCTCTCAGCTGTATTTGATGCCGGCTGGCTGTATTTCGGAATGCGGTGAATGCCGCTCCTGCAGAGAAGATTAATCGTGCTATCTTAATATGGAAAAAAATTCACCGTACTGAGCTTTGTACGTTTATTGATATTATCTTAATTTACAAGTAGTTACATAATTTCAGCATCTACATCCGGTAAAACATTAAAACTAATTTTTGTCCGTTCCGATAAAAAATTATTCTGTTCGGCTTTGTTTATCAGATTCCGATCTGTTTGGCTTTAATACTTATTAGCTTACGTTCCGATGAAAATTACGTATTGCGATTCCTGTTCCGAAAATTTTATTTCGAATATTTGCATTCTATTCCGCAGTCCATTCCGACGAAAGGTGTAGGCCCTCTCTGGGTCTGAACGCACCAGGCAGCAGCACGGGTTCGGCCATGCGCAAGAACGAATGAAAATAAGGAAATCTGACGGATAATAACTAGAGCGTGAATTTAGCAATCACAATGAAAACCGCAGCGAACGTAACAAGGTAATGATGTTCGATGATACATATAACCCGTTTTCAGCCAAGCCTCTTTGTTGAAGAATTCATGGGGTTACCAGGAAAGGTCATGCTCGTCAGCTTTTGCACGAAAGCGGATGCGAAAAGTCTATATGCGTACATCAGAGAATGGACAAACAACCCAAATAATTTCCGGTGGGTTCAAGAGCGGCTTCCCAGGATGAGCACAGTATGATAACAATCAAAAATGCCGGCACGCTCATTGCACTTTGCAGTACACATGCTCAGTCTATGCGTCTAAACTCTAAATCTCAGCTTAGTTTCTGCGGATAAAATGAACAACAAAACTTTAAACCCGTCGAACGTGTCAAATGGGTCATTGCCATTGCGTCAAACGCTTTCCGCAGTGGAAATGCATATCTGGATTGGAGTACAATTTGGCATAGCCAGTTTAGCTGCTGTTTTGATGATTGTGTTCTTAGTAATAATGTACCGCTTGAAGAAATGGAAAAGCGGCTCAGGCGTACTGATTCTGCATTCTGTTGCTACAGACTTTATATTCTGCGTTGTTAGCACCCCGACCATCACACTGCCGGTGTACTTAACGCAGATGCGCTTTACTTTCACGTATAACTGTTCACCGGTCTATTTCTTCATCCTGGTCAACATCGGTATTAGCAACTGGACGTGGGCGGCACTCGCACTCAACCGCTTTATCGCCATCATTCTGCCTCACCGTTATGCCGCATTCTCTTCCCGTCGGGTATCGTTTGCTGCGCTCCTCTTTGCCTGGATCGTGTCCATCGTAATAATGCTTCCAGCGGCCAACGTCGTCCCCGGCTTAGTGTATGGCAAGCACCCGTCGATTGGAAATTGTGCAAGGATTTTCGGGCAGGGAATCATTAGTGACTTGATGGTAGTGTTCGGAAATTACATCCCTGTTGCAATTGTGGGTGTGACATATGGAAGTCTGTTTGCCTTGCTGGGATGTCAACGGTTAGGTTGGAATACCAATGTACTGATGAGTGAGCTGGAGCGGCGAACTCAGAAGCGACGGCTGGCTACTGTCAAAGCACTGTTCTTCTCTTCCATCCTGAATTGCATGACCTTACCTGCTCCCGTGTTAATGTCCACTTATTATAGCACGCTTTGGTCCAAGGATATCCGGTCGTCGATGTACGGGAGGACCGTGCAGTTAGTAGCCTACGCTGCGAACCCGGTTAGATTACCATAAGTGATATCAGTTGGTCTGATCTCTGTTTTTATTTGGTAATTTTTTGCAGGTAATACTCTTCATTGTTGGCACGGAATATAGAACTGCACTGAAAAAAGATATTCAAAAATGCTTGGCTTTTTTAAAAGGAAGGGTTAATGGGAACAGCGTCAGTCCTTCGCGAAGGATGACCGGCGACTTGTCACATCAACTTCATATCATAATTTCCAAGTCCAGCTAATAGACTGGTTTAATTTTTCATATCTGTACTGTGTCTGCCACCGTCTTATCAATACTTTTTTTCTTTTACTGCGATGAATGCCCGTGCCAGCGTTGGCGGTTATATTGTTACCTGCGCGATCCTTGACATTGGTGAGCCTAGTTAACATTTTTTTTAGTATATTACTTTAATAGGCAATAGCCGTCAAAGTAACAAGAAGTGCAAGCGCAGGCACACTACGTTACTGTTAAAATTTTAAACATTGAAAAAACAACCAAAATCTCCATCCACCCGTGGGTTAAATGGTAGCGTACTTAACACAGCCGTAGCGTTTCCCTTAATAACAGCCAAACTGAAACGTTGTTTAAGAAAAGCAGTAGAACGCGCTTCTCCAGTCAGGTCACGAATTTTTCGGCCCATAAAGTGCAACAATTCGCTTAAAGCTGGACCGAAAACGCCAAACGTTTCAGTTTGGCTGTTAACATTAGTAACTACCTCGCTGAATTTACAGAATAAATTAAAAGATATCGTCCAATGTTGTTGTCCAGTGTTGTTGACTGCGAAACGCTTAAACGTTTAACCATTGTCAGGGCATAGTATACAAAGGTTAAATAGATAACTAATGGTAAGTACCTGATCATGAAGGGAATTTGACTCGGTTAGTATCGGGATCCAGCGTGAGAAGTGGTATTCATCCTGGGTTCGGCCCAGCTTCGACTAAGTTTAAAGATGATAGATAATATGTTCTCTGTAAATCGGCCGCCTATTTCCGCGGTCTATAGCTGCTAACTCAATGAGAGGCTACTTCTATTAAATAGTAAGATTATTGCTTCGTATTTGTATCGATAAGTTATGAAAAGCTTTCCGATCACTATAATGGGGGGAAAATAAAATTGATCTATTGTCTCTTAAGATTCTATTTGAACTTTAGAAATGCCAACCGCTGTTACATTGGGCCTTACCGTGGTTGTGCTCGTCACTTGTACATAGTTGACGTTAATGCGTACCGTAATTATCGAATTTGTTTCACGGGCGGCTCACAGGTCAACGCAATGGAGAAGGCATATCATGGGAATTTGCATATTTCGCTGTATTTAATCTTTTTAATCATGTGGACCGGTTTGTATGCATACAGCTGCTTGCTAGCAATTACCGCCATATTTTATGTATTGTAAATACTAAATACCATACTTCGACCAATGCCTTATATGGGCTCCCTAGTCCCTATGCAGTACAAACCCGTATCTGGGCTCCCGGCTAGTTAAAAATGCTCGTCAAATTAAATTTATCGGAATTCTAGCAGAACCGCTTTCTATATATTTCAACAGGATTACAAAGTTAGAAACAAAGACATTACATTAATTTTGAAAAAGTTACAAACATAAATTTTAGAAAGATTTTGAATCCGTCGTTGATGCAGCCTCTTGAACATTTTGATACAAACTAAATACTAAAGAAGTACTGTCAAAATAATTACTTTGAAAAAATCAAAATTTTCAGGCAGCCACAACAGCTGCGAAAGGTTGAGTAATAACGTAACCGCGCGCATAGAGGGTTGCCCATCTTGCTTGGGAACCCAGATAAAGGAAACATACCCTAATCTGATACCCATAGTTTACTGCGTTTGACATTTATTAACGTCTCCCTGTGTGTCAATTTCGAAGGGCGCTCTAACTTTTCGAACCTAAAGGGGGAGGTGCTCTTATTACTGGGCGTCCCTTTATTATGTATGTTGCACTGTGTCTCAGTGATAGCGCGCGTGTGGTGCAGTAAACTGCAGCGAGGCTGCGATGTGCGTATTTGTTAGCAAGTAAATATACTCATCTGATAAATCCTGCAATTGTGTAAACGTTGCATAAACCCATGGAATTATTGTAATTTTAACATACATTTACATAGCGGTTAAGAAAGTGACCGATGCAGCTGCGTCAGTTACTGCAGTTACCTCAATGACGTACACTCTGTGTTTAAAGTTGGAAAATGAGGGAGGACGAACTTTCGATTCCTGCCACGACTTTTTCAGCAGACCAAGAGAATGTTTAAAAGGGATACTATCACTAAGTAGCTCTTTATCCCGCATCTTGACCTACACCACCACCGGAAGCCATAATGACCATAATTTAAGGCTTTTCACGGCTTTTAATAAGTGAACAGATCCTCAGCTGATGGCAATGGTGTGTTTGCTTAGCAAGCCAAACGGAGCATTCCTGTAGAGTAGCAGAACAGGTAATTTAGTTACGCATGCGTATAATCATAGTATGCACGTGCGTCCAGAATTTCCCGGATTTGCAATAGTATGGCACATTTCTCCAGGTAAGTATGGCGCTGACAACTAACACTATAGCTTGAATAATTAATTGAGTTCTCTTAAATTATGCCGGAAATGCGACAAACACGGCCCAGGATTTTGCGTACCTGCAACGGAAACCGAAATTGGCTTATTTGTCTCCTGCTGGTTTACACTAGAATGCTGGGTTTCTTACCATAAAATCGTAGCAGTATGCAAGCAAAAACGAAACAACAACCCTTCTCGTTTGATTACTGCTTACGACTTATATCACCTGTATGATTGCTGTTGATTGTAAAAATGAATAATACTACCGCGGTGTTTAGCATTAACTCGAGAGAACTTTACGAGTCAGTCTTAACAGCTTGGTTTGCTATTAACATTGCTATCTGTGCGCTGGCCACCGTCACGCTGTTTGTGCTCATCTACGTAATAGCCAATGGTACACACCTTCTGTCGTCATCCACCATCCAGATCATCCATCTGCTTGGAACCGAATTAGCCTTCTGTGGTATAATGTATCCAGGATTATGCTGCATCTTCTACGTACCCACCTTCACGTTCGTCTATATGTCCTGCGATTTCTTTCAGTTCTTCTACATGCTGATCGTCGGGGTGGAGCAGTGGTCGAAATGTTTCCTGGCCGTTAACCGTTTCATCGGGATCTTCTTGCCGCATTTATACCAGACCTTTGCTTCCTGCCAAAACACCATTGCGGTTATTGTCATCAGCTGGATTGTGCCGTTGATAATTACTCTTCTAATACTATTGCAAATTGGAGGCAAATCCGCGGGTGTTACACAACCGTGGAACGGCTGTATTGTTCAGCCGCTGAATGGTGTCAACTGGGCCTTACATGCTGTGAATTATGTTTGCACGATTATTCCGCTGGCCGGCACCATGACCGTGTATCTGGCCATCCTGTTGGGGTCGTATTTCGGAATCTTTTGCAGGCATGCGCATCGAGTTGATGTACATGCCGCGCTGCCTGACAGAATTAATGCCATGAAGCAAAAGGTCAAACGTGTGAAAAAAGCGCGAATGTTGTTTGTGTCGGTATTATGGTATCTGGTCTGCTACTTGCCACATACTATTATTGTCACGACCTTCTCGACTCTGTATTTTAACAATCCGCCGCTGGGATTGTGGATGAGAACGATATACTTGATGGGCTTCGCTGGATCACCGGTATGTTTCTTCAAAAGCCCTGTTGCGAAGCGAAATTCAGTGATTTTTTTAATGCGCATAAAACCTACCTTTAATTTCATAAAATAAATTTTTCATTCAGACCCCCGAAAAACCAGAACGATTAGAATAAAAAGGTCTTATTTTTGCAGTTCATATTCCTTATAATGTCGCAGGAGTACCGCCGGAGACTGGTCCTGCTCATCCTACAATTTTCGGCAAGGAGCAACAACGCCCATAACTGGGGACATTCGAACGATAGGTCTGCCCAGCATTTTCCCAGAAATAACACTGGAAACTTTTCTTGATACTTTAAAAGAAGTGTTCTTTCAACTTAAACAGTTCACCTAGACCATGAACTGGCCGGTCGAAAGCAATAAGGGTTTAGTCTGGGCACTGAAGGTACAAATTGTGATTCTCAAAGGTAAAAACATTGACAAATGCAGTACTAATGGCAGCACCGCAGATAAATTCGCAAGATGTGTTTGAAATCCTGCAGCTGACGATTAGGAAAATTCACATTCAAAATAGTTTTTGCTCACCCGGGTGTATACCTTGGTACCGAAAAGCTGCATATTACGAGGATTGCGGCAGACCATGGTAATTACAGAAATCGCCATAGCAGTCGGGTAACGGCAACAACCGCAAGGATTACTTGGCTACATTGCTGAATTTGCTGGCAGTTGTTTCAGTTTTCTCTTACGTCGAGACATGTTTGCAGGAGTCTTCCTGCGGATCCACAACTTGTACAATTATGTATATAATCCTAGCACACGCGGATATCCAACTTTTTCCTGAAAAAAAAACTGTAGTTAATGACGGCTGCCTATTAATAGTAATATGCAGTTCGTTGTAGACGATTGCTCAGCAGTACTTGACCATGAGCTGTAGCGCGAAAAGTTTCTGTACTCCACAACAGCGGTGGAAATAATATCAGCGGTAATCCATAAATGTTTTATCAGAAGAAACTAAAACTGGTTTCATAACTCCTCTATTCTACTTGATATCAGAACGTGCAGGCACTACTATCTTCAACAGAAATTATGGCATACATGAAACCGCTCGCCGCTGCATCAACTAGCGAAATCACTTCTTCCTTATTGTAAACTGAAGAACTCTTAACTGTTATTGATACTTGTTGTATCAGAGTGATAATAATCAGAAAAAGAACAGTTCAACAATACTACTGCAACGTCTAGCATAAGACCAATTTACGGTCCGTTGCCGGTGCGGTTCGCGGTTAATATTGCCCTCTGCAGTCTGCACACCGGGTGCTGTAACACTTCTAAGCAGGGCGCAATCCGAGGGAAACCGAGAAACGGCTGAAAAAGGCGCCGATGGGGGAATCGAACCCCGGCAACGTCGTTAAATCCGCGTAGGCAGTACCACAGCACCACGGCGCAATACGTTGAAATCCTTTGAAAGACTTTGTCGCTTTACGTGAGCCGCTTCTCTGCTCACTCACTGATAAAGCAGCAGTATCTGCGACGCAGATCCGTAAACTTGATAAAATTCCTGCAGCGGTGCTGCCGTAAAAAAAACCAACGTGCGTTTTTATATTCGATCCGCACATAATTTTGCTCGCGAGCGATCTGAGCATAAAAACTAAGATGGTCTAACGAGCCGAGCGATCTGAGCATTAGAAAATCTGGACGCGAGCCGAGCGAGCGAGCAGACGAGGCAGCACGAGCGAGCTGAGAAAAATTTTACAACAGTTAGAATTACAACGAGCGAGCGTGAGCCAAACATTTGACTCTCACGCAGGACTCTAATCTGCGTGATAGCCAATGGTACTGATAAACCGCGCCTGTCGTTATCCACCACCCAGATCCTCCATTTGCTGGGCATCCAATACACCCTCTGCGGCGTAATGTACTGAGCATTTGCTGCATAATCTACGTACCAATTTTCCGTTTCCTCTATATGTCCTGCGATTTCTTCCAGTTATTCTACTTGCTGGTAGTCGGTGTGGAACAGTGGTCCAACTTATTCCTCGCCATAAGCCGTTTCGCGGGGATCTTCCGCCGCATTTCTACCAGAGATTTGCTTCCCGTCGAAACACTATCCGTACTACTGTCCTTGTCATCACTTGGGTGACACCGTTTATATTCTCCCTTCTTACTTCTTCTGCATATTGGAGATAAGTTAATCCGTGCCAATTACGCAACCATGGAACGGTTGCACTGTCCAGCCATCCAACGGTGGCAGTTGGTGCCAGTGCAGCATCAAACCGTAAACTATATTTCTCCGATTATTCCGCTGGCCGGGACAACGATAGCTTAGCTGAGGGTGAGCATTATGGTCGGGTCGTATTTTACAATTTTCTCTCGACATTAAAATAAATTGCATGCATAACCGGTATCATTCGGAAGCATTGCTGCTACAAAACGCAAGATTAATCGCGTGAACAAAGTACGGATGTTGTTCGTGCACACAGTGGGCTCAATGGGATCACCGGTATGCTAACATTTTTTACATAACTCTGTACGTAAATGTTTATATGTGTGCTTTTACTAAATCACACAACTATAAATTCAAAGTCAAAAAAATGCGATTTTAAGCAAATTTGTTCCATAGTACACAGAAACAGAGCATTAAAATTGCATGATAGAGTAAAATCGTATTCGTGGAACAACATTATATTGTACAAGTAATGTGGTTGCCATTATAAGTTGCCCTCGTAAGCGCTTATCCCATTATAAAATCTTTGCTATATGGTGGTTTTCTGCATGCGCAGTTATCGTGACACATTCCCACGAATACCCAAACAACTTTTAGTCCGATATTTTCTATTTCTTTTGCAGTTTATATTTCATACAGTGTCGCAAGAGTACCGAATTAAGGAGTGTACGTGTGGTTGCTTCTTGCAGTTTCAGTTAGCATCTGCCGTAAAGAAAGATCGCCACCGGCGGCATCTGAATGCTAAGCCCGAACAGACCTCTCACAAACGAAGCACCGGGAATTCTTCCTAATAATTTTGATAGAAACCTTTTTGTTGTTGTTTGTGAATTTCAATGCATCAGCTGAAAATCAATAACGCATGGTTATGTCGTCTAGTGCGCCGCGTTTTAGTGATCTAACTTTGTATAAACGGATACCTTTCTTGGACCGAAAAGGGTATTCTAAAGTTGGAGGTAATGGATGTTGTCGACAACATTACTGCTGTTTTAAGGAAAGCGTATTTTCTTATCCGTATCATTGATTTTCATACGGTTGTTGTATCATAAACACTTCGCATTTGTTAAGCTTTGTGGATCACAAGATTGGTCACATGCATAAAACTGGTCACAGGCGTGTTCACCGTGTAAAGTGTGGGCGGCCGTTTTTGCAATAACAGTAACAACGGACAAGTGCAAGGTGCGCCAGTATAATAGTGGCTTTCATCCTGATTAAAATTCGTGGAACGCATTGCTTGCACAAACCTGTTACACGAGTCGAAACAAATTTCTCCGTTCCAACCCCATGCGATACGTATTGTCTCATAGAGTCCACTTGTAAATACAAACATCCAATACACTCTCATTTTCAATTAGCTGCGCATCATGCTGTGGATACACTGTGCTACGCCGTGGGATAATATGCCACTGACATACCGGAAATACACCTCCACATAGGGATGGTGCCATAGTTCTGAGTGCGATACATCACAGGAGTCCAAAATAACGAGACAGTATAATTGCTGTACCGAGAAAACGCATGCATCTCGATAACCAGAAAGCTGGCAGGGGCTTTGTAGACGCGGTGAGATACGCACGAGATGCACAGACAATTAGCTAATGGATCACCACGCTTTATCCTCATCGAAAAATATCTGCAATATAAACAGTGCACAAGAAGCCAAGCAAAAACAAATCACATCCAAAGCTGCAGTCATCATTAAAACGCAAACGTCAAAATGAACAATTCATCCCCGATTTCTAATGTCTCGTTACGCCAACAATACGAGCCTGTACTGGCAGCATGGTTTGCCGTGAATTTCGTCTTTTTTACACCGGCGGTCATCCTGTTATTTGCGCTCATTTATGTTATCACCAAAGGTCAACAGCGGCTTTCCTCGTCGACCATACAGATTATCCATCTTCTGGCCACGGAATTAGCTATCTGCGGCGTTATGTTCCCAGGACTGTGTTTTATGTTCTATCTGCCGACATTCCGGTTCGTTTACATGTCGTGTGACTTTTTCCAGTTTTTCTACATGCTGATGATCGGCGTGGAGCAGTGGTCCACGTTCTTCTTGGCCGTTAATCGCGTTGTGGGGATTTTTCTGCCGCATTTTTATCAGACCTTCGCCTCGCGCCGCCACACGACAATAATTCTGCTCACCAGTTGGATAATTCCATTTATTATTAACCTACTGATTATACTGCAAATTGGCGGGAAATCCACGGCGAATACGAAACCGTGGAATAGTTGTAGTGTCCAGAAATCAAACGGTGCGGATTGGGCACTGCAAGCGGTTAATTATATTTGTACCATTATTCCCTTAGCCGGCACGATGACGGCATATCTCAGCATTATGATCGGATCATGGTGGACCCAGTCGTCTCAACGCGTAGTCGACACAAAAACCATTCTACCCAGGAATGCCGCTGCACGGAAACAAAAGGTCAACCGCATGAACAAAGCCCGAATGTTGTTTGTATCGGTGCTATGGTACTTGGTCTGCTATTTGCCGCACACACTGATCGTTTCGAACTTTCCGTATCTGTACGCTAAAAATCCACCCTTGGGTTTGTGGATGCGGACGATCTATATTGCGGGTTTTGCAGGATCTCCGGTACGTTTCTTGTGGCCGGTGCATGGCGCGCACTCACGTACTGCGGGCTCAAAATGGTGTGAGAATTTACATATAGAAGATCTATTTCAATGTGGGTTTTTTTATTTTGCAGTTCATTTTCCTCATTATGTCACAAGAATATCGAAAAAGATTATGGTCGCTGCTTAACGCATCCCCCGTGAAGATTGGCAACACTTCGAACCTGGCTAATTCAACCTCCGGGCAGAGTACAAGGCACCCCAGAGCCATCGGCGGGACGTCATCCGGTCCTTAAAACCAATGTTAACAGAAAATGTTGTGCAATAACGCCATGTGTGATTCTATAAAAATCATGAGGTATTTCGCATAACAATTAACATGCGCTTCTGCTGCATGAATGCGCAAAAAGATGCCCTCTCAACATCGATCCACAATAGTCCACACAAGAGTAATCCTTTAGAACTGCCAATAGAGGACACCATAATTAACTGTTTATAGTTTATTCTGGTACAACGCCAAGTACAGCAGCCTCACAACGCTAGCAGCAGCTAGACACAAAAACGGTAAGCATGAGTAGGGACGTTACTGTGGCTGATAGGATGCAGAGATGTAGACCGGTTATATACAACGGAGCATTCTGGCGTTGTAGCGGAAGCGGTGAGTACCAAAAGTCAAACAGACTGCCCTGGCGGGCGGGCCCGCTTTCCAGCCTGTCGCCTTTGAAACGATCTTTGGTTGTTTCCCTCGCTGGCCAAATTCACCACAAAACAAGCTGAGTAAGTTTTCCTTAAGCCGCTGCCATAGTCTGTTGATGTTCGGGCAAAAGACAGAACAAAAATGAAAAGACCGAACATTAAAAGACAATTTTGAAATAAAAGTGTTCAAGACAGTTGGGCGAACCGAACATAATTTTTTGTCTTTTTCGATTATGCTCATGAACGTAATCGTTCATAGTCATACCAGAAATGGTTCGGCAAATGTCGCTCCTCCTTCATTTTTTACGACAACTAAGTACAGTTGTGCATACGTAAATTGTCAGGCATGCACATAACCGCCAGTTTCCAGTTTTTATTCTAATTAAAATTTTTGAGTTTCCAACACTTTCAAAAATGCTGCCAAAAAAGGATATCGAGAAGAAAAAGCTGCCGGCTTTGCTTGCATTTCTCGCTTTAGCTCGACTGGTGTTAACAAACCAAATATTGTGACCCAGCGGGAGTGGTACATTCTACCGGTAAATCTCAGTCGCCGTCGTTATGGCGAATTCGGTCTCTGGGCGGAAGTTGTGTTCACCACTGGTGATGGGCTAACCATGCACTTGTGACACTTGCGTAGATTTCTTACTACGTGTAGAAGTTAACTTTTTGGGTGGCATATGAACTTAATGTGGGGGAATCAATCAGTTCAATTTATTCAAAGTTTTCAATAAAAATAAAATCAGAATATACAGCAGCGAGCGTGATTAGAAAATGATTCACTTTGCGCAGTTTAAAATAACATATTTGTATATATTTTATGTATCCGTGTACAGTACACCGCATCCGCTTGTGCGTCATAGCGGTCAGATGAAAACTATTGGCTACAAGCTTCCGAACTGTCTTTTTTGTAGCGGGGGGACTGCCCAACCCGAACCGTCTTTTTACATGTCTTTTCTTGTCTTTTTGTCACTGATCGGGAAGCTTTCACAGTTTGACCTTGCGAACAGTTTTCTGTTCGCAAACAAGTCGTTCATAGTTCAAGCTGTCTTTTCGCAATTTTTGTTCAAGACAGATCCGAACATCAACTATGAAAGCGGCTTTACACTTTAGCAGTGAAATCCGGAAAACAGAATAACTTACAACAGAAATATAGTACGATTTTGGCTCGAGTGAGTTAGAATTCAGAGTCGTGGTTAGCAACGTCCGACTTATTTCCGACGCTAGTAACGCTATTCATTTAGATTTACTCGAAAGGCATTATATTTTATCACATTTAATTGTAAAGTGTCATATACCGTACTACATACAATAAATGTCAATAATATAAATACCCTAAATGTATCGATCGGGATTACTTTGGTTGTTTTCAAGCAGTTTTATTGGTCCGTCTTAATTTTGACGGCAGAATGGTAGACTTTCTGGATAGTGCGCTGATATACTCCTACTGTATTGTACATTTGTACTTATACCGTTATACGTATCATTCTGTGCTGGACAAGTTTGAGGAACTAAAACTGAAACAAACGGTATAGCAGTTGCCTTTATTTCAAACACTTGCTGCTGAAGTAAGCCGGCAGATTAACAGGCTGCGGCATTTTTTAAAACGAACATAACCAAACATTCCTTCGTTTCAAGGATATAATTATCATGTTCTTATAAACGATTTTTGCAAAGAAGATGGAATGGCTGAATTTATGACGGTTCAGCTGGCCAGTCAACGCCGCTTAACAATCAGTGGGTCAACTGTTATAAATTGGATTTCAGGGCTAACTTAGTGTCACTTGCGGCACTAGCAGACGATCCCGAACTATCCACTGCCGTTCCGCTACCGGCGTTGGTGCCTCCTGGCGGCATGCCACCACCACCACCACCACCACCATACGGATCAAAGCTTCCACCACCACCGCCTCCGAACTGTCCAGGAGGCGGACCATGCCCGGGAGGAGGAGGCGGTTTATCCGGACGACCGTCAGGGCCTTGTTGGCACAGCGCCACGGCTACCATAGCTGAAACATTCGATACATGAAACTAAACCATCAGTTAATGCGCTTTCAGGCGGCTCGGCAAAAAGCCCAGCACATGTTGCTGGTACCTGTTTAATCACTACGGACTACAGTAATGCCCATAATACATAGTGCATAGCTGGGGGAAAACCAAATCACTAACACGACTTTCCTGTAACTGCTGCCGTCAGCCGGCTGGAGTATGACATTGCGGGTCGCAACGTGTACATGGCGCTAATGTACCGCGCCGGATTTAGCCTTATCATAATTATATGCACAGCCATAACGTTAGACTCCAGCTGACAGACATCGCAGCACAGGGAAGCTGTGTTGGTGATTTGCTTTTCCCCCTTCTATGAGCTCATATGGTGAATCGGTGTTTGTGAGATATTCTTCATGATTAAAAAACGCAATTATACCTTACTAGGACCCAACGCTAGTATTGTACATATATAAGGAGGTTCATATGTGAAAGAACCACTTACCAGCCAGACAGAGAATAACGAATCGGGTCTCCATGGTACAAAAACAGAAACCGAGTTGGAATTATAACAAATCCACCGACAAGAACTGGGAAGTGCCCGCTGGAATTTATATATGCCGGCTTGAAACTATGGAATTAATACTGCATGCTGGCAAAATGCAAATATGCAGGAGAGCAGTTAGGATAAGCACATTTTTCGGCAATATTTCTTAGAATATACATTTCCTGCTCTGTAGTCACACATATTATTTTTATTGCGATTGCACATGTTGCATTGTGTCGGCTGCAGTTACGTACTGAATAATATTAGCACATCGTACCATTCGGGCGCAGTCTGAAGCGTATGATACGAGCGGTTATTAATATTATAGCGGTTGTACAGATACTGTACATAGTAATATCCCGGTAGAAAGAAGTTAAAGCGTTTTGGCACCTTGATATTATACTATGCAATGGCCTGCTAAAACCGAATTCCACGTCTGTTAAAAATCGCTTACATAAGAACAATTCCCAAGTTTCAAGTGGCATCCACAGGAATCTCCAACACATTAGGCATGCATGAAAGAATAATACGGCGAACCGTTTGTGTATTAGCTGCTTACTGCTTACCAATATTACTTTTCTTTTCACCTTTGTAATAGGTAGCTCTGCAATACATGGCACGCCCGTAGTTTCACGTTAAATTCATTTACGAAAAACGAAAAGCAAAGTCCGGCTAATTTGAGTTCAGAATACCTTGTACAGCTATTACGCAATAATATAACGTACTGCTTTAAATTTAAGTACATGTTAGACGACAAACATTTTTCCAAGCCGTCGGCATCGTTCTGAAAGTGGGCATAAAATAATGTGAATAGCTGCAGCCTGTTGCTGTTTTACAGACACCCTTAGATAACATCACAGAGCAGCCATAAAATTGCGTATGAAATATGTACCTATAAAAATAAAAATGGGTTCTACACATGTACAGCTCATTCATTTAATTTGTGTTTTTATGGTTACAGTACCTCAGTACCGGATGTTCAGTACTTGCGTGTTTTTACGTGGCTGATAAATAAAAAAAACATTTTTACTTGTGCAGATATGTACCGTTTATATGCAGTTTGTGCAATTTGTTTTTAAAGCATTAGTGACAACTTGAAATTATTATTATACGCATATTATATATTGTGTTATGTGCTGTAGGTAAGTATCATTTCGCTTCTGAATGTGCGAAGGCGATAGTTATAGCAGGTATGTACTATAAACCAAGGCATGTTCTGCGACATCAGTAAAGGGCTTAAACTTTTTCTGGTGTCATAGTCACAGAACCGTCTTGCAAACGTGAGCTGTAACTTACAAACTCTGGAGAGATGCCAGGGAAAAGGGAAGACAGGGACGCCTGGCGTTAATATGCGCCAACGAAGTAGCATTGGAATCCAGCCAGGACATGTGAAACTGGAATAATGTACGTACATGAACGCACTACTTTACACTGTTTGATTTGTGCGAGCCCTTGTGTTCTTACCATCCTTATGTTTTAAACCATTTATAATGTGCCGGTAACTAATGGCTATGCTTTTGCTTTTCATGGGCGAAAACAGAATAAAATGCACACTTTATTGGTTTGCGTTTGCTACAAATGTATGTACCGTTGCTGGTAGATAAATTAAGCGCAGAGATTTCAGTTTGACGGTGCAACCATTCTGAACATCAGAAACCTTGTTTGCAAAACTTAATTTGCAATGGCTGATCCATGTCGTACATCGTATAAACTTCAAGTATTACATTGTTAATAAACTTTTCTCTATGAGTGCGATGTCACAAAATTAATTTAATTGGCATTGGTATTGGTTCCCTTCAGAGCCAGGCTGGCATCTTGGGAAGCGCTCGCGGAAGGTTGGGATATGACTGGGCTATTTCCCTGATTGCCACCTTGGGATGGTCCTTGGCTACCACCTTGTTGAGAACCTTGTTGTTGTTGCTGAGGTCCCTGGTTTTGGCCTTGTTGGGGTCCCTGGTTTTGGCCTTGCTGAGGTCCCTGGTTTTGGCCTTGCTGAGGTCCCTGGTTTTGACCTTGTTGGGGTCCCTGGTTTTGACCTTGTTGGGGTCCCTGGTTTTGACCTTGTTGGGGTCCCTGGTTTTGACCTTGTTGGGGTCCCTGGTTTTGACCTTGTTGGGGTCCCTGGCTTTGACCTTGTTGGGGTCCCTGGTTTTGACCTTGTTGGGGTCCTTGGTTTTGGCCTTGTTGGGGTCCCTGGTTTTGCTGTTGCTGGGTTCCCTGGTTTTGGCCTTGTTGGGGTCCCTGGCCTCCTTGTTGTTGCTGAGGTCCTTGGTTTCCTTGTTGGCCTTGCGGGGGTCCCTGGCCTCCTTGCTGTTGCTGGCTTCCTCCTTGCTGACCGCCCTGTTGTTGTTGCTGACCTTGCGGTTGTTGACCTTGCGGCTGCTGACCTTGACCTTGTTGTTGTTGGTTCTGAGGGGGTTGTGGATAGGCGCGGCAGATGCCGACAACCATCAGGGCTGAAAAGAAAAAGGCCGGCTTAAGATATAAACGTTTTGCTGCACACAGCCGCAACACACTAAGTCTTCCTGGGCACGGACTCTAAGGAGCACACACGGAAGTGCAGGACGAAACAATACATGCAAACAAATCAGAACAATGCCTACATGCGAGCATATCCCATGAATAGCTGTTGGTTTAACTTCTCTCCTACAGTAAGTTTTCTAACTGTTTTTTCCTTATGTGACCAGTGTTCTGTTTATTACATATTATGGTAAAATCCAGACGAAGAAAGTAAGTAAGGTACAATATGTACCTGTGTCCTGTACATATAAGGGGAATTTACCTGCTGAGGCCAGCACTCCCTGTACTTGCTGCCGTCACCCGGCTGGAGTTTTACGTTGTGGCTAAACATGGTGCTTATGTACCGCGCCTGATTTAACCGTATGTATTGCCGTAACGTCACACTCCAGGCGGGTGACGGCAGCAAGTACAGGGAGTGCTGGCCTCAGCAGGTAAATTCCCCTTATAGTTCTAACTGCTATAGTTGCACACTACTGCTTTAAAAAATTAAGATAGGATGGATTAAAAGTACCGAAACATCCAATACCGTCTTTAGCGTTATTGAACGGTTGTTTTACAAAACATTTTCAGAAAACATGGCAGGAAAATAAAGTAATACCATGGAAAAATCGATCGCAGTCTGTAAAAACTTTTAATGTATTTGCAGTGTTATCTAGGACAAAATGTTCACCGACTCCATCGCGTTGTAGGTATACGCACGCTAGCATTCGTACGAGTACAGATAATAAAGAGAAAAAGGAAGTTTTTTAAGCAGAATAAACTGCAGATATGACTTGATATATGCAGTTTTAGCAGTGAAGAACAATCTACCATAATGAATTAAATAAAGCGGTTACTGTGCTCTTTGTCTTACCGGCAATGCACAAAACTGCGAAACGGGCCATGTTGAGTAGTTTTTTTTTCCGAGGATGTATAAATGCACAAGTACAGCCGAGACTTAACAAGGAACAGTAATATTTTGGTAATACTGATAAAACAGTTAGCTTCCGTCGTTCTTATATATGCGTCCCGAAACGCCGTCCCTTGTACACTGCGGGATAAAATAGCTGGCGTAAAAATTTAGTACACTTGTAAGTGGCATTATTACGTGGAATACGTATCCAGCAGTATCGTCAGCAAAACGAAGCCGGATAGCAGACATCCGGTTGCCGGTACACTTTCCCGTTGCAGAGCACGTTTAGTTTAAGGACACTCTAAATTTTGCTCTTAACAAAAGCGTACCTAGCAAATTTTTCGCCAGCTGAAAAAAAGTGAATCCACAAAATATTTCGCATGTATTGGTGTACGTATGTACAATGCGAGCAAGAAAGGAAGCTACGGGTTTAGGGTGTGCGTTCTAGCGAAGACAGCGAAAACCGGTTTGTACAGCTCGTACGCGCACAGACGGCCACACTCATACGTGTGTAAGTGAATGCGAGCGGATTAACCCACTCACACGCACATGTGCCGATCGGTCGATACAGCGAGGCAGCATTCAGCTTGCGCTTTTTAGCAGCACTGAAATCCTCTGTCTTCGGTCTATTTATAGTCACAGCAGAGAGGCTGCATTGATCAATCAGCCTCAGCGGGCAAAAAAGGCTGTTCGCAGGCTTTTTAACATAGACCGTAGCCTCCTCATTTAGTCAGATTGTATCGTATATACGCTCAGGAAATTTCACCGGACGATTTTCTGTTGCATATTTGCCTGATTACGCAGCTTAAGTGATATTTCACCACATTGCATAGGATGGTACAAGGTTTAAAGCGGACTGGTGGGCGAATTCCCACAGGAAAAAGACATACTGTCACATTTTAGTACTAATCAACATTTCTTAGCTACTTTTTGTTGTTTTCGATTACTATTGTTTTCATTGAGCACTTAATACTCGTAATTATTACATAGGCGTTTATTTATTAGTTATTATTTGCATTTAGTATTTAATAATTTATTAAGTACTTTATCATCAGTATATTATTAGGTAATATTTGATTGCTATTTGTAAAACTGTCATGCGAGAACGAAACTTTGGGTTAATGATTCCGGCGCTATAATGATACGTGGTATTTGTTGAAATATTACGAGGACCGATGTGATTTTATCATACTGCGCCTTCACCGATATTTTATCATGCTTTAACATAACTTCGGTGCACTTTGCGTAGAAGTACTAGCACAGCATACGCCTTCATACTGTTGATTGCCCACCATTGTCCAGCACTCGATCACACAACGTGGTTGCCAGAAATAACCATTGCAATCGGTAAAACATCTTCGCTCATGAATTTATCATGCACCCAAGCGGTGTGAACCATTGCAGGGGGCTATCCAGGAGGAAACCGCTTAAGTATCCACTCCACTCCCCCTTTATTACAGGCATCCTTTTTCGCACCCTGTATATTATATCGCATGACTATATGACATCTATATCGGGGTGGCTGCACGAGACATGTACAGTGTGTTACGTACGTAATACATACACTATAACATGTAATGTGAACGGATGTTACGAGTATTTACCTGCGGCCACTGGCAGAAACTGAACTATACCCGGCGTTGTTATCCGGCCGGATTCCGACTAGAACGTTCCCATCCAACTGCAAAAATGCCAGATACACTGTGCTGGGTAATGCACAGAATTAAAGTTCTGAACATCATCCCACAGTGCATATCTGCACTCTGGATTAACCAATCAAGGCAAACAAATCAGCACGCTCATTGTGTATTATGCGGTACCGGCCGTACCGCATCATCCACAATGAGCATACTGATGTTTTGGCCGGTCGAACGCTTTCATAACGTGCTCAAACGGATCTTCAACATGGACTTCAGCCGTCCATTCCGCACAGGGACGCTTGGGTGGTCACTGTGGAAAATATCGTTGCGCTCACACTGGACCGCGCGAAGTGTATCTGTCAAGCCGGCCTCTGCCCTCTGGATGGATGGGGTGATGGACCGGGCCGTGGAGGTGCAGTTGGACGTTTCTGTGGGCCATGCCCGATGGGATCTGGGGGCCGGCCGGGGGGAGTAAAACCCCAAGTTTCCACTGTAGAACAGCGTCGAAACGCATCCAGGAAGGCCGCAGAAAATACCATCGGAGAATACAATTACATACCGGTAAACCGGTAACAGTATGTAAGAATGACCCGCTGTCGCCGCTTATGTAACTCTAGCTTACCATGCTGTATGTTCGAGAAGAAAGCCGGTCGTTTTTTCATTTCCAGTGGCTCAGTTTTAACTGCCGGGACTGATGGTGTATTTGTAATATAACTGTTAATTGTGTACATGACCGCACTGGTCTCTGGAACAACAGTATATCGCCCGGTAACATTGTGTAAGTCGAAAGAAGATATGCCATGCCGAGCTGCGCCGGAAAAAAGGCAAATCTACCTTACCTAGAAGTCAGAACCGAACAAAAATGAAGAAATTCGAGACTAGATGCAAAAACATAGGTATACGCGATCAATGGTTAGCCAAGAAGCGCGCCACATCGATGGCATCGCTGACCGATGCAGTTTACGAACATTTACACGAAAGGTGGCCAAAATAAGAGAAGAACTGAAGTATTTGAAGTAAAAAGCGCCTATAATAAGAAATGTTAAAGGTAATGACACGATTACGGGTGTGTAATACGTTAAATACTGTGCTTCTAACCCAAGAAAACAAATAGTGACTTTAACTGTTTTTTTATTGCTTAAATTCTTAATTATGAAGTACAACGTAGTATGCCTACGCAGGCTACGCTGATAGCTTTTATTAGTCCAGGCGAATGTTGCTTATGAAAATCCTTAGTAAGGTTTTGATCAACAATAAAAAACTGCTTTTGCACATCGCAGAAGTTTCACGTACTCAATACACTGGAATACTTGGTAACAGGAAACAAAATAACAACGTTAAACTATACAGACAGCAAAATCTAAACAAAAACAAAACAAAGCATGCATTTGGAAGCCAGGGAAGAATGAATTGAAAACATCGTGGTTAAAGCCAGTATGTACTAGGATTCAACGGCCACGGCCACTGTAGTGGCGGCCGTGGACGATGTGGAGGACAGGGGCTCGGAGGGCGGTTCCACCGCGGCGGGAATCTCTTCCGTACACAGCTGATATTTCGCTGGCATCCATACCTACAGCACATGATATTATTTATATGTAATTCTCGTATGGCTCCCAGTAATAATATCCAGCTTTATCGTAAAAACATGTGACGGCCAATGACTAGCCTGCATTATCCAGCAACTTTAAGTAACTGATTCATACACATTTAAAATTATTAAATGATTTATTTTATGGCTTATTTTTAATTGGTGTTTATTTTGACTTGTTTCAAAATTCTTTTTTCGCAGTAATGAGCAAAACTGCTACAAATTTAATGATTATTTTGCATTATTTAACTATTCTCAATAATTGATTCATATATACCCAAATTTATTAAATGATTATTCTGCATTAGTCAACAATTTTAAATAGTAAATATATACGTATTTAAAATTATTAAATGATTGTTCTGCATTATTTAACAATTTTTAAATATATTTAAACAATTGATTCACATATCTTTAAAACTATTAAATGACAATTCTGCCTTATTTAACCATTTTAAATAATTGATGCACATATAATTATACAAATTCTTTAAATGATTAGTCTGCATTATTTATTCACAATGATCATCCTGCATTATTCAAAATTTTTAAATAATTTATTGATACCATTACACAGCCTCCCCCGGCTCGTGGTTACCTGCACAATAGCATCCTCCGCCACACTGGCCAGCACCATCTTCCGGCCCTCCACCGCATTCCACCCGACATCCGTCACCCGCCCGGTGTGTCCGCCGTGGACAAACACCAGCTCCGGCGGCGCGTCCACCTCCACACTGCGCTCCACCGTCGTCCCCACCTGGGCCACATCCCACAGACAGATGCGTCGGTCCGCCCCGCCCGACGCCAACACCGTCAACTGGTCGGGTTCATGGCACCAGTCCAGACTGAAGACATCGCTCGTGTGGTACTGCAGGGAATGCAGTTTCCGTCCCAGATAGCGCATATCCCACAACCCGATCGTTGTGTCGTCGGACGCTGTGGCGAGTAAATACTGGGCCCGCGCAAAGGACACGGCGTTGACGCCGGCGGTGTGCGCGACGACGGAGTGGCTGGGACGGGAGAGATCGCGGGAGCGCAGATCAAACAGGCAGAAGCAATTGTCCGCCCCCGCGGAGGCGATCAGGGTGGGGTACAGGGGGTGCCAGGCAATATCCTGCACGTATAGATGACGCAAACAGTGTTAGACCGTTTTTTCATACTTATAGACATAGTTTTAGACATTATGGCTAGACATACAATTTATTTGAAAGAAGACCGAAATGACTATTGGAGAAATCGCTTTCTAATGAATTTCGTTCAAAAGATTTGACGTTTTAACAGAAAAATAGAACAAAACTGGGATAAAAAAGAACTGATAAATGCAATTATCAAGACAGTTAGAATCGATTACAAATTTACAGTTGATTTGAACTGAATTTCAGATTACATTTCAAAAATCATTATTTTATTGATTTTCTTATTTTTTGTAATAACAGTAATAAAAATGATTTGTTATAAACTGCTGTTAATTAACTCCGGGATATTAAATTAAATCCCTTGATTTTTCTCGCTTGAAAATCGACATACAAGAAAACAAGCACAGTATCAAATGCAGTCTTCTCCGAAGACCAGACACGTGCCACTACACTACAACGGCTGATACGCTGAAGAGTAAAAGTAAAATTCGTATCAGAGCTACGAGTACAGAGTACGTGCAGTACTTTTGGTAATTCACACAGCAATATCACAATATTTTATTAAACTAATTTACCAAAATTTAATGATTTCCAATGCTAAACTGGAATACAGTGAAGCTCAGGTTAGACTTCATTTTCAGATCAAGCACGAGTCTGAAATCCAAACACAACCGAGTACCTGCGCTGGTAAAATTTATTTAATTTTTTTACAAATATTTTTCTCTATTTCAACACGTTTCATACGCAAGAAGGCCCGTTTTAGCCGTGAAATGCCTCGAAAAGTAAAGCAAAATACGGAAAAAATAACACCGGGAATACAGTTTTACCTCCACGGATGTCGCATGTCCAGTGATGGTCACGGTGGGCGTGACTTCCGCCCGTTCCCGCAGCCCGCCCACATCCCACACCAGGATCTTCCCGTCCTTGGCGCAACTGGCCAGCCAGCCCTCCTTCTGCACCGTGGGATTCCAGGCCAGTCCGTGTGATGCGGGGTGTTTGGTGTCGTGGCCGACCAGTTCAAACAGTCCCGGTTTCTCGACAATGGGATCATCGTAGGACCAGCCGTCCTCCAGCTCCTCCTTCCAGTCGTACACCAGCATGGTGCTGTCGGCCAGTTTGGCGCAGACTAGTTGGGGGCGCTGCGGCATGATGCGGACGTTGGTGATAGGGTAGGACTGGGCGATGATGCCGCAGGTGAACAAACAGGAGGGGGAGGCGCTGAACAGGCCGATATCGCTGCGGAACTCCGTCGGCTTGTCGTCCAGATGGGCGAAACGGTCGGGGATGGCCGCCGGGAAGCGCACGTTCATTATCACGATGCCTGCCAATTTTCAGGGACAACTGATCATCTCCGCTCAAATAACAAACAAATTGCCATACAAGTTTATTTATTGCCAATTATTAAAATTTCAGAGTTTGGTACTTTTAACTCTCTTATTGCTAAAACTAGTAACGCTATGTTTGGAGAACTGGAAAAAAACTCTGTTTTGGTATATAAACTCTTTTTGGAATTTTCGGATTTTTTTCGGAAGTGGTCACTGGAATTTGACCAGTGACCACTTCGTAAAATGCAAAGGGGGAGGATCAACAAAAAAATTACGAAAAAATCCAGATCGTCTGGGTCTCTTTCGTACTTTATATCACCGTAAAGGCTGATATTTGTGCAAACGAACAAAACAAAATTGTTCAAAATTCGGATTGGTTTCCGATTCTGCAGGGTCTCCCAAAGGGAAGATTCCTGGATGACACACTAGGTTCCAGATTTTGTTGGACAAGTGTAGCTAATAGCGACTACCCCCTAAGCAGACACAAAACTAGAACACCTAACAGTTGTGTCTGTGCGAAAATGAGCCGGGAGAAGCCGAGTAATGCCTTACAAGTGTACAGGGAATTTACCACGGCGACCTAAAAAATCCCGGTCGGTTTTGAAAACAGCATATTTTAAAACATTCCTCTTTCCTGTGGAAGATAAGGAAAGCCAACCACCTTATTTTTTTCTTGAAATAGGCGACAAAAGTACATGAGAAAAAAACAAACACTGAAAAGTACGAAGACCGTTAAAAGTTTCAAGCCAAAATATCCTGAAAACGCTGGTCAGTCGAAAACTCACCGGAAATGAAATTGAAATATAAATAATATGAGATCTATACAAAAGACAGCAAAAATTTTTTTTCAAATAGGTGAACCGTGAACCATAGTTTTATCCATAATAATTGAGCAGAACTAACAAGTACAGGGAAGTGAGGGGGCGAATTAAATATGCGCTGTCTTCAACTTGGCGCTACCACGCACAATGCCAAATATAATTTTTGATGAAATTAACTGTTAACTAACTGTCTTTTAAGAAAGTTATAGAAAGCAATATTATGGGTTTGCTAAAATTATTTCCTTCAGACGTTAATGTAATGTGATTGCATCACATTACATACGCGTTACTGTATGTACCGTCAGTGTATGCAGCCGCAGCTGAATGTAATACAGAGGTTCTCTTCACCCGTAAAACTGCATTTGGTTCCGCGGAAAGTGTATCCCTATTAATTATATTTATATGGAAAGACAGTTTTATATGTTACGGATGAGTGGTTCACAGAAAACGGCATGTGATACACAGGTTCGCACGTCGGTTCATGCAAATCGCATTCATCGCTGACTGATAACGCCTGGACAGTTACAATTTTATCTCGTTCTTCACGAATATTGTCGTGATTTGGCAAATTTCGTTCGAAAAATACTAAACCAGTTTTAGCTGACAAAGATCTGTCGGCAGCTGAGCTTCTACTCATAAACATACCAATTAATCATAATGAAGATGTACGAGTATCAATTTGTATGTTTATGTTTATACGTAGAAGTCAATGGTATAATTATAATCTATGTATATACTTAATTATAATTATGTCTTACATAAATATTATATAATTTCACTTTTCAAATTTGAAGAAGTGTAAACGCTCAAGCTCATACACGTACATCTTCCTTATGGAAATAATTGAGATGGTCACTCTTGCTCTTTCTTTTTATCCATTGTGCGCGACTGCATGTTCACCAGTTCTTTTACATTTATTACGTACGGACGTACGGTCATACATTGCGATATTTCGACCGTATTACTGGAAAAATGTGTATTATACAGGTCGATCGCACCAAGTGTGGGCAGTTGAGTAAAATAATTTGAAAAATAATTGTGTAAACCATTTTGTTGTTTACTTTCACCTTAATTAGTGCAACTTTTTATTGCAAATCCAGCGATGTCGAAATTGAAATCCGTTGATGCGCCCGGAACGAGTAGGGCGGGGCTTAATAGGAGAGGGTAGGGGTCAGTTTTTTAATGTTTATAACCGCCCCTCTCAAAAATTCAGTATTTGATATTTTTCTGTGAACCTTTTTGTAAGCCATTGGGTGGCCTTAAAGGCATTCGTTAAGGGTTAGCAAAAGATTCTTGTGTGATTAGTGCCAGTTGTGAGCTCAAAACAAGAACTAGCTCCCATAGACTTGTACGTTAAAAGGTACCATCCGGAGGATGTGGTTGCCTAGAGCAGGGATCGCGTTTGGCCAGGCGTTTGTGATTTAAAGGACGTTAGAGAAGGACCTTTAGAAAACCGTATTATTGTTTGGTAGTTCTCACGTGTCCAGAATTTTTAAAGAATTATAGACTGAGCATAGATATTTCTTAATAAGCAGTGCGTTTTTTTGGATAAAATGAAATTAAAAATTCGGCTACCGTTCCCTGCATATTAACTTCTACCGCAGAAATACGACTAAAAAAGTTGCTATAGACCATGAATTATCATATAAAAATAACAAAAAGATTTTCGGGTTCAGTGGTAGCAAACGGATATTTTTTCTAACTGCCCACACTTGGTGCGATCGACCTGTATGTACTTGAAAATTAGGCGTTTCATTTTTTCTTGATTTTTTTATTCGTAGTGCAGCCCCTACAAAACTCCTGGTAGCAATGGTAGCGCCTAATAAAAAATTACTGTACTTAAATTAAATTATTCACCTTCAGAAAGCGTGCGCCAAATAACAGCGATATCGGTGTTATTGGGCGCACTCTCTTGCTTTTATAGCTGACTTCTTTTTGTAGCAGCAAAAAAAGGAGTAAAGCACTGTAATATAAAACAGCCGGCACCGGCAGATGAAATTTTCACTAGCGCCATGAAATGCTAACCCATAACGTTAATTACTGAGCAATGAGCATTGCACTCGTATTGTTTCTTATAACTATGCACCCGTTGAAGCGGTCGGCTTTCTGTTTCTTGTTTGTAATATAATACAAGAACATATGCACACGTTGTACATATATGTATCTATATAATTATGTATATATACATAAGAACACAGCGCAAGCAATAATTCTTTTATTTTAATATTATATGCATATTTCTACCTGTACATTCATAATTTCATTAATCGTAATGGGCTTATGGTCAATCAACAGAAGACATTCAACGGCCATAGCTGAATACACACAGCAAACGGGCACGTACGCGTCAATACTGTTCAAATGTCAAAAAACGTCTCTTATCAGGATTTCACACAGAGTCGCGTCCCAACGGCTGCGTGTGCCATGCAGTTCCATTGCGCGGTGTAACACTTAATAGTGAATGCGCTCGACAAAACTTGATGTTTCAGTGGCGCAGTCTTCTTACCGCATTACACTAGCACTAAAATTCTTGGCTTCACTCTTTATATTGTTATTTGTTTCCCACTGTTATTAATTATCCGGCAGGCGGCTACTAATTTAACTACTGTTATTTATTAGGATATTAATCGACAGATTTCACCTTTGCCATTGACTCTCAGGCAAAAGATGTTTTACATCGCCTGGCCAGTGTAGCCGTATCTTATTACAAATTTATAATACTCTTATTACATTTCTTTGTTTTGGGAAGTAGCGATTGCGAATCGTAGTACCAGAAATTGTGCACATCGCACCGGTATTCCCTAACTGCATGGCAATCTAACTGGACGCTCAGTGCTATCAAGCGAGGTTGGAGTGGATGGTTTGGCGACACACAGAAAGTGTCAGATGTCCACCGATATCGAGGAAAAACAATGCATTTTCCAGAAAAAGCAGTAAAGTTGCGCAAATCTCAGTTATTTACCTGTTCGTGCTGGTATCATTATCAGTCGAAAACTTTAGCATACACTCATACACAACAACCGCACCTGAACCTAAACCGTTATTAAATCCCTACAGTATTGATAAATTATGAAAAATACCTAAGTACGTACACAAAAGGTTCCTCTAGTGACTAATTAGTATTGTACCACATAGTATAGGAATTCAGAATACAGACGCAATGGTTTTGGAGGGGAAAAACAGCATTTGTACCCAGATGTTTTTGCCGGGTCACGACAAAATACTTCCAGGACAAATTTTGTCTTTTTCGGGACAAAAAAACACTGATTTAAGGGTGATTGTGATTCATACGTTTGCCATATGAGTAAACGTCTAAAAAAATGTTCCGGTATTACTATAATTCATATATTTATTATTGATGGGGTATGTAGCTGTTATAAAGGGGTGAATTGTATAAAGAGTATCTTCCGTATGCTACAGTCTACGAGACTATCCAGTTCCTTACATTTTGAATGTTATAGACGAGTGTCCCAAATAAAGAGTGTTTTTAAGGAAAAGTTTTACTGCATTCTGCCTTTTGCAAGTGCATCTGACTTTTTCTTACTGTGCTGCATTAACGTACTCCCACGAATTCACCTGTATGCTGTCCATCATCAACAGTCCATGTTGACAACGTATTTTTTTAAATCTCTTTAGTTTTCTGCTGGAGCGGTGAATGCGTGTTGAACACAGACCGAATACGTGGGAATGCGCTAACATGCTGCAAGAAAGCTGCAGTAAATCAGTCATGAAGGCGAGATAAGCGAGGGAAAATACTTTAGGAATAAAGGCAGAATACAGGTAGTGTAAGTGAGAGTACGGGCACACTCTGAAGGCATATCAATCTCGCCCCTACGACAAAGTACCTTTGGCATTCAGCAGTAATCCCACCTATTCCATCGGTATTCCATATAGCTGTAGACATGACTGTAGCTTCCATTTAATGTGTCCCGGTATTCTCCGTATTCCGCATGTATTCACCAGCGTGTTCTTGGTTTTCATAAATAAAAAATTAGGAAACGCCTTGAATTCGGGCAGAGTGCTTGCGGAATACGTGAAAATACCTCGATATTAAAGCGCATGAATGCTGTCTAAGCGGTTCACCATGTGTGACTTTCTGTTCTGACCATCTCACCACGAGCGTAGCATGACTAGACACATGTATCGGAAGATGCCCATCCTACATATTTCCAAACCTGATTTTAGTTTTTCGTCCGTTCGTACGGGACGTACTAATAAAGTTAAGCCTGCGATCCGGCCGCACAGTGAATTTGTGTTTCTTTATCCTGGAAATCGTAATCATAGCTGCTTCGTGACCTTACATCTAGCTCCCTGGAAGTGCTGTATAAGCAATCCAGGTGAGATGCTTTAAGTACATCGTCGATACTACACTAAAAAAGACTGCAACAATACATAAATGTTAAATAATTAATAAGTTGTTAGTACGGTAGGAATACAAGGGAACAGGTATTAGGAAGGGATACCGGCTGATTGGCAGAGAACAGTGGAATCAAACTATGGCGGACATAAGATTACAACCAAAATATTTACAGATACATGGAATACAGTAGCACAAAAGGGTATCGGTTTCTTCCGTGGTACGAACAGGGTCACATCTAACCTTTGGTGATCTTTAATGTTTTCACACCCCCAAAAAGCGTGAGTTCTTTACGCGGCGAACCTAAAAGGTCGCTGTGTTGACCTTTAGTGACTTTAATTTTCTTCACCTACTCCAAGACCTGAGTTCAACCCGAGTAATCACTGTGGTCTGCACCCTCAGACCCCGGGGCCTCTGACACCGCAAACCCGGAAGGTCACTGAGCTTTATTTTTCTCGGTTAACGCCGATTTCGCAGCGAAAGCGGTTTGTAAACCTAGCTTACCTACCACTCCATATATTATACTATGTCGATGTATTTTCTTTTACAACATGGTTTGTTTGGTCGCATAAGGAAGTGGAAGCAATTCAACCTAAACCTCAACAGTGGATAAAATTATATTACTGTCAATGCTAATCATATTTTGTGATAGCAGAATGATTTTAAAACCGCCGCCTTTGAAGAAATCAACATTTAAAATGCTTAATTAACGCTTTTTGTGAGATAGCTTCTTTGGTTCCTTATGTAACGTTTGGTTTCCCAAAATATGCGGTTTTCTATGTATTTTGATCTTTAAGTGATTTCAAGCATAATAATGATTTGCTGTATTTTGATAAAGTATTAAGCGCACCTACTCTTCAACTACAAGTAAAAAAGATAAAACTTTAGGGTGCAAGAAATACTTCAACTTTGGGGCGCCCAAAAGGCTTAGGTTTTGTTCGTTGTAAAAAATATATTACATTCATCAGAATAATTGGATTTTCAAAAACTCAAGACGATGAACAAGTATTAAACCGAAGATAAGGGGCAGCTAAACACAGAACGGCGCTTTAACCAGGATTTGATTTGCGTCAGGATGACATTCACAAACTATTTTCGTAGTATCGTAACAGGCCTGTATCGTTTGTCGACCAGCATCGTGTACAATTGAAAGTTTCAGTGTACTGGTGACCATATCTTAAACTGTGCTGGTGCTACATTACAAAGAATATGTTCGTAAAATCCGAATTTAACGCCCATCTTTCCCTCAAAATCAACGCTAAAAGCGTCTCCCCGTGCGTACGAAATAGAAACGCTCACCCTCTTAGTTTATCACTCCGGGGCGTCAAATAAATTTCGGCGCACCCTGAATCATCGATTCTTGTCCTGATAATTTTAGTGTTTACAGATCAATGCGTTTGATAACAATAATAACTTTCTCGTTTAAGCTGCGATATCATAGGCGCGTCACTTAAATATGTTAAATATGTCCCATCCCCTCGTACTAAATGCACATCGTGGCTTTAAGCATCCCTCTCCCGAAACTCGTAAAAAATCAAAACCCAATGCGTTTAATTTAGAATTTACAGCAACTGCATCTTTCGATACTTTATCATAAACTGCTTTCGCCGTACAAACTGTTAAGAAACGAGTACTATCAACGCAGAGAATGCCGCGCCTACTTATTGAGTTACGATATTACTAGAAGTCCGCCGGCTTTTTAGGTTTTAAAATCTAGCCGCGATTTGTAAGGTACCGTACAGCATGCGATTTCAACGATAAAACAATATAAAAAGTGTTATGAACACAACGCTGCTTAGACAAACTCGCCGAACTCCTAAACCTGACTGACCCTGAGTTTGACTCCTGTTTCTGATGGAGGAGTTGTTCCCTGTTTTTTTTGCTGTTCACCAATGCAACTTTCAGTGGCCCTATTTGACCAGGACAGGGGAGAATCGAGACCCCACCCATCAAATTTTCGTAAAATCCACAGATCCGCTTAAAAGTAAATTTCCTTCAGTGCATTAGGAATTTATTTGGATCAAACTGGTTTCTGTAAGGACAATACCTTGGCTACATTTTTCACTCAAGCCGGCATTTCGTGTTGCGCCTGTTGCGCAGCAAAAACTGGTAACAAAAACAGCGAAAAAAAACGAAGTACGTAGCTAATAAACTGTATTCTTACAGTAAGCTCTCAAAATTTGCTGACCATATAGCTCAATCGGCGCAATCACCGTGCCAACTAACATTTTCCTGTTGGTAATATGTAATGGCAATTTTCTTGCTGAGCCAGTCAAAGGTATTCGAACATGACGCACGTAAAAGAATTACGAAAAGACTTCATCAAGCTGGGATACAATAATGAATAATTACACAGTTTCATCTGGCATTACTTTTATCAAGCACGGTTTGTTTTCCTGAAACAAGGTTTATTGTTTTGGTTAGTCACGAAGATTGTCTATCGAAGGAGTCTGAACAATTCGCGATGCGATAAGTGATTCATGAGAAATAAACCGAAAACGAAGGCTGAGATTTTTTTCAGCCACCCGTTCAACTCACTTTCCTTAAGCGCCTAAATTAAAAAACAGCATCTACAGACCAATGATTTCAATTTCTCGTTTTTACACATCCAAACTTTAACACCGCCGCCCGCTTGCCCTAAGGGCGGTTACGACCTTATACTAGTATTCTGATAAAGAATTAAGCACATACTTAAATACATATTCTGCTTGCAGCTAGGAAAACAACGATTATCAGCATAAGCAACGCAATTTTCACATGATCATTTATTCACACACCATTATATTTAATTAATCCTATTATCAAAATTAATGACTCCATAGAATAAATAAATGTACAACGGCTTATTCGCTTCCCGTTGCATTTCACTGTGGCACTGTGCGTCACACAGGCGGAATCCTTTTTGTTTGCACATACCACATTTGTCACTTTCTGTAATTTGTTCTTTATTATTTCACCACTTTATGCCTGATGGTTTTCGTAATTTTTTCCTTATTTTTCATCCAAAGTTGGACAGAAGAAGCCACTTTTCGGACACGAAAATCAAGAATAAAGAAGACTTTCAAATGTATGCCAAATCACGGTGCCACACCGGGCGGTTCTAATTGCGTCACGCACCGGAAGCCCATAAAATTCGTTCATTTAAAACGTTTAGCTGTGAGCTCTTCGTGAAATTTAAATGAAATCGAACGGGAAAGAGATTTCTGCAGGAATACAGCGCAGCTCGAAGGACATCACACCCATACGCATTTCGAGTACGCGTTCTAATGCAAGGGAATTAATAAAGTGATTTAAATAGTAGACAAAATAAACAGTCAAGATTAATTTTAAAATTTCCTAAAACTGCCACAGATATCGATTACTCCGAACGCACTAACAAAACAGATTGCACTATTTCTATTCCACAAAAATAAATTACTGTAAAGCAAACCACGACAGAAAAAAAATTACAAAAGTACACGGTGATATCAAAAACTGAAGAATGAAGCTGGTAGATTCTAGAAGAACGATAAGGAACCAAGCATGAAGAAACTTCTACTGCGTGCTTTCCACTCACCATTGAGATGCACGTCCTCCTCATTCCTTGCCGTCGTGCCCAGGACGATCTTCTGCTGCACATACTCCAGCCCCAGCTCCTCGTCCGTCACCGTCTGCGACTCGGGCACCCAGTCGACGGTGTAGCTGGGGAACTGGGTGGCCGTCATCAGACAGACGTCGTACAGAAAGGGGATGTTCTTCTTCCACAGTTTGTAGTCCTCGTTGATGCGCTTGTCCACGGTGAACTTGGGCACGGGGGACTGGGAGGAGGCCGCCTCGGGATTGACGGCCGAGGGGGTGGCCGGGGGGACGGTGGAGATCTCGGGGGAGTCGGCCCGGGAGGATGCCGCCAGGGGGGTCTGGGGCGCCGTGCTGGCGGTGTCCGGGACGGAGAGGTGCGAGGCGTCGTTGTCCAGGTAGTCGCCCGTGGACAGGGCGCTGTTCTCGTTGTCCATGGCCATGGTGGGGGAAGGGAAGAGTCAGCAGAGATCAGAATTAGAATTCCGCACTCAAAATCATACACGACATACAGCGGCCACTGAGGCACAGAGAACTGCGATGCAAATTTTGCAATATCCTGATGATGTTGTTAGTATATTTTTAACGTATATATTCTAAAAAAAACTGGAACCTTCGACCATTTAAAAAACTACAGTGTCCACAAATTTTCCCGATCTATAAATTTTCAAAACAGCTTCGACTTTTCAGTCTGCAGAAAAAGAACTTCGCCGCTTGCTTTAATGCAGTTGCACCGGAAACGGAAATCGTAAGTCGAACATCAGTGAGAATTAACTTACAACGTTACACGCCGCACGAGGGTGTACGCCCAGGCGACAGGTGTGCAGATAAAATGGCAGGACCTGGTGCCTGGTGAAAGCGGACAATCAGTCAGTTAATAACTTCCAGTCAGCCTTCTTATTTACACATCTTATCTACATATTTTTTATTTTTCTACTTGAACAATATTCGCCAAAAACTACGAACACAGGAACAAGTACCGTATTAAAGTTATTAAACCAACCGGCAAAGTACGCATATGGGTCTGAAAAATACGAAACTTTATATATGTAGTTGAGTGAAATCTAATGGACATGTTTCACGAAAAACAGCATACTTTGGTTTTTAAACCAGCATACATTTGTAAAACAGCATACATTTTTTTGCCATGTTTTGTATGCCAAGCAGTTGGTCTGGCTCCTGAACATAACTTAAACGGAGCAACATATGACGATTGCAGTGCACAACTCATGCGGAGAAAGGTAAATTAATATAATTATTGAGAACAGCAGAAATTTCCAACTACGAGTTACGAGTAATTAATAATGGATTGGGTCAGCAATCCAGCAATATGTACTTGATAGCCAGATAAGAAGCTCTCTTTCTAGCCGGTGTAAGGATACTGATAATAAGGATAATTCGATGTGGAGTAGGGATAATTATTGGCGTACGATCCGCCCGAGACCGGCACTCCCACCACCACGTTCGGGTAACTACCAGAAGTGGGATAGTTCTGATAATTATTGTAAGTCGGGGTGTACGATGTTAACGGAGGCGATCCAACGCCGCTAAGCAGTTGCTGTTGATAGATGCCCTGCGCGGCTTGTTGCTGTAGCGTGTATTGCTGCAGGTAATTCAGTTCGTCAGGCGTCAAGCTGTTTGTTACACCTAATTATATAAATCAGCATGTAAAATAACGATCAAACATATTTACAATTCATATAGATAGAATACAACAGTCCAAAAAATATACTGTAACATAATGACAGACATATGACTGACGATATCCAAAAAACCGAAAACCGTCGCTAAATATTAGTAGATATACATGTACAGACCGTACATACATATTTCATGTATTCGTAAATATTTATCTCATAGAGATGTACTATAATGCAGTATATAAATATAAGGTATACTCAACCGCTGTACTGTCCTGCAAAAAACAAAAACAAACATACATTAAATGTATGCACTTTGAGGAGACGACAAACAGCCTAACATTATCTCTAAAACAGTAATTTATTATATAGTAAATAGTACTAAATACGTCGTACGTAAGATAAAAATTAATATAGTTGGCCTAAAAGAATTTCATAATTTATTTTTAGGTACTCATGGCTACCATACGATACCACTGCTTCAGAATTAATTAGATGAACAAGTAAAACCTCAAAGATCTCAAAGTTACCGTTGCAAACCGTTAGGAAGTCCAAAATGCCGGCAATCAGCAATAATAAGGAATAGCCAATCATTTTTCTAAATTAAAGTTTTGAACAACCTGTAACCTACCGGCAAATTCTAATACCAACTGCCAAAATTTATATGTGCTAAAAAGAGTTAACGCAATAATAACAATAATCACTTCTACAAATTCAAACTCAATATCATGTTTGCATACTCAGTCGAATATTTTTGTCTAAATACATGTGCAAAATGGTTGACAGATTTCCATTCAAAACAGCTGGACACTCATTCGTTGATGCTATTGATACCTTACTTAACCGGAAGTGCTACGTTTATTGCAGCTTGTATGGGTGTACTCTGTATATATACAAGCAAAGTGAATTTCAGCAATGCTGCATTTCCCTTTCATGAAGATTTGTTTGCTTCTATCAGTTGTATGTCTTCTGAATGCAAAATAATTTTATTCAGTAGTTTTCGCTAACATCACAACAATTCAATACGTTGCACACATTCAACGCAGGTGGAAGCACGCGATATTCCCAAGTACGCCGTCCCAAAAATACGGTTTTTCCGTATTTTTATTACATAGCGCTTGGCTGGCAACGGCCTAACTAGTTTCAGGCAAAGGAAATAGAGTTTGAGCCGCTTGCGTGGGGAATGTTTGTTATTTGAAGCTTTATATCTGTATGCTAACAACGACCGACAATAAATGTATTTTTACCTTAACACTCGCACTCGTCTATCATTTAATTACACGGAGTTTTCTTGTGTGCCGCGCAGGCGCAGGCCATGGGTTCTTCGCAATCTGGTGTAGAACGGTCTGATATTCATGCAAAATGTTTCTACACTTTGTTCTTCCTTTTCATTAAGCACTCAAGTAGAAAGAGTTGGTTTTCAATCGGTAAACGGAATCTGAAAAGAAGTGAGGACTTCGCAAAAAAATTCACAGAAGAGCCAAATCACGCTGCCACACTGGGAGGCTGCCATTTGTACACCAACCGGAAGCGGTTGGAATTTGTAGTTTTTAAGTTTTCAGTTCATTTATTTTTACTAACTGTTTCAATAAGTGAAAAGCAAACAAATTTTCTGAGGAATTCAGGTTAGATAGGAAGAACTCAGCTGCTAGTGTAACGTTCCATGAATTTCTGAATGATTAAATGTGCCTCTAAGGCACATGGACGAGGGCGAGTGTTAAGGGATTTGGCCCGGTACATAGTACCAAATTCGGGTACATACACGGGAAATTTCGCTGTCGCGCACTCCTAAACACTTTTTTGCATTGCTTTATGACATTTTGTAGCCAAAGGATTTGTATACGTAGGCGTGAAATCCGTTTGCGCGCGCAACATCCGGTTCGGGAGTTATTAGTGAAATAAAATTCCAAAAGTTTAAACGCGCGGAGGTGTACCAAAAGTCTCATTATGAACCGATGCTCTTCAAATTTTGCACGAAAACGCACATTACTATGAAGATCGTTTTGGTACCGAACCGGCTTTCTACCAATCTTTTCAAATTTTAAATTAATTTTTAAAATTTTTGAAATTCATTTTAAAATTTCAAAAACATGCTAGAAAGCTGGTTCGGTACCAAAACGATCTTCATAGTAATGTGCGTTTTCGTGCAAAATTTGAAGAGCATCGGTTCATAATGAGACTTTTGGTACACCTCCGCGCGTTTAAACTTTTGGAATTTTATTTCACTAATAACTTCCGAACCGGATGTTGCGCGCGCAAACGGATTTCACGCCTACGTATACAAATCTTTTGGCTACAAAATATCATAAAGCAATGCAAAAAAGTGTTTGGGAGTGCGCGACAGCGAAAGTTGCCGTGTATGTACCCGAATTTGGTGCTATGTACCGGGCCAAATCCCTTAACCTAGCTACAAGTAAATCAGTAAATGCATTGGCTAGGTAGAAGTCTCATACTCATAATCCTCTTTATACTAATACAGTTACTCGTACGTACCTGTTGCCATAATCATAATTATACAGTTTTAACATCGAAGTTTTTTTGATAATCATTTTGTGCTCGTTTACTTTCGTTCAAAACGTAATTGTTAAAATGGATGTGGCTGTTAATTGTTATCACTCCCTTTAGTTGCTCTACCGCTTTTTAGGCCATTATATATGTATATATGTGCGAGTCACAATTGTTAGTTGCTGAGCTGACCTTTCACACATTGCCAAAACCACCACCTTACAATCACCGACGCCGCCTTGTGTTCTCTGGTGGTGAAACAACTGGCTGCAATACTCGCACAGTGTACCGCTCGGTTTTAACCAGATCATACGAACACAAAAGCTTTAAAAATGGTGCCAGAGCCAGACCAGAAATGAAACCAGAAATCGTAAATTACCGGAAGTATTCAAGGTGCCGGAATCAACTAGAGTAGGTGCTGCTTGTGCGCAGAGAACAGTCGTCCATTTATGATTAGGTAGTGCTGCCTGCATTGTTGATAAGGAAAGTTGGCGGTTGTATTTGGCAATAGTCTCAGGATGTGCTAAATATACGTAATCTCGAAAAAGAGGTATGTACAGTACAGTAAGAGAATTCTGGTATGCTGATGATTAGTATGACGAGTTTCAGCGTCGGTGTGATTATGATTTTGACGATCAATATGAGTATGATCATGCATTTTATTGGTATAAGGAAAATTATGAGTATGAGACTCCTACCTGGTCAACTGCATTACTGATTTTACAGGGAATGCAGATTGTTGAGACTGTATTGTATACGTGCCGGTAAAATCTCTTTTATTCGGCAACGGCCACCTCTTAGATTAAACAGCCTGCGCTGGTACACTCTAATTATAATGATAGAATAAAAATATGTTATATGCCGATAAATATGTTATATGTGTGCACATTATATGCCGGTATTGCATAATGTATATCACAATTACCAATCTCTCTACTTTAAATAAAATCTTGAATGAGTAATTAGTAAATAAAAGTAATTTAGCTTCGATGTGATTCATTCCACATTCGATGGTCAACCCTGACAGTTCGGAGATAGTGCAGCTAGTACCTTTCATTAAACAATTGGTTAATCAGTTACTGTACAGTAAATCTCACACAATGAATCAACAGATTAGTCACAAGTGACTTAGAAGTTTGTTGAATAAATTTGCTGTTGTAAAAGACGATCAACAATAATAAATGATAGCAATGATAGCATCGTACGTGCACCGATCTCAATCTAGCGACGACCTACCCAGGTTGTAGTAGGTTTGGCCACTTAATCACCCATGTAGTGTAAAATAAGTATGGAGTATATCAAACAGCAATACGCGCAGGCACTATATTCGCAATCCCCCTGCGACATTTGTAGTTTCCTCTTTAAGAAGTCTAAAAATACCAATTTGTTTTGCTTCTTTCCTTTACCTTGAAGTAATTTGCTATTATTTCTCTACGCCCGGTCAACCTGCGCAAAATGGTAAGTTAACTGCCGTCTATACTATAGCATTTCCTTGCTGTATTACTTTGATAAACCTCGCTAGCTTGCGTACGATTCTTAACCAATTTTTTTGTATGTAATCATACAGATTCATACTGCGCTGAAAGCATACTGTAATGTGGCCAGTATCGGTGCTGCATAGTAAAATAGCATTTCCGTTATTTTTCTAATTTTTTACTGTGATCATTTCGACGCTTATCACTGAGGTGCTGATATTTTCTAGACCCAGGAAGCCCATGGGAAAGTGTTCGGCCACGCGGCGTCCCACCACAAAGCCTCATGGACCCACGAGCTGATTGCCGCTGCTGCCGGCTGGGAAGCGATGCGGGCCTATGAGAACCAGTATGGAACCGACGGGACGGCCGACCACTCCTTCATCAAAGACACGTTAGCGGCACTGGCCGCGGCCGCCGTCGACCGCCTTGTCGAGAGTGAGGGATTGGATTGGCTCGATGCCGAACGGGCGAAATCGCACGCGACAAAACAGGCCCATAGCCTGATGTCGGAAAAGTATAACTAAACGCACAAGGATCATTGTGGATACTGCTTGCCCGATCTCTGCGTGCGGTGTGCCACGCAGTTTCCTGGATTTTATTGAATCTTATATTTGCTGTTAAGTGTCCAATATGTGATATAAATTTTTTAAGCCATTTTTATAAACGCCTGCATGGTTTTCTGAGCAAACTTTTATTGTCCTTTCAATTCGGAATATGGCAGCTACATAATAATAAAATGAGCATGTAATTTTTTCAGCGGTTCGAACTATATAATGTTTTTCTTTAAATTTGAAAAAAAGGAATTACCAGTTATAAACAGAAATATAACGATTTCGTGATTTTCTGTTGAAAGTTGAAACTGCACAATAATAAGTTGCGCGCAAAATTCAAAAATTCATGCTAATATCGTGCTGTCATTTTTACTTCGTCCAGTTTATCTTGTCATCCAAAAAAATGTCAATTTAGAACTGCCATCTTCTTTTATTACTGTAGTGGGTCATTAAAATTAAATGTAGATATGGACAGAATACATAATGCCGCCCTTTCGCCGGTTTACTGTTTTCAAGCCGGGAACTTCCGGCATCTTTTCTGCGCATGCATTTGCAGCAAAAATTCAATCTTCGATAGCCGATCTACATATTGTGTAGTGAAATACTGAATGCAGATTGCCTGAATTTAAGAACTGCACACGCCTGAAAATGACATGCCTGCACATACGGGTCGAAAGAATTGATAGTACACAAGGTAACAAAGGTTTTCTTGATTCTTGTTAGCTTATGCTTACCTAATTTACCAATTACCAGTAACAAATGAAAAATACAGTACTAACGAACGGAGAATATTTTAGCCCGCCGTAATAGGCGGCATAGTTTTCACCGGTTTTCTATGGTGAAGCGTCACGTGCGAATATAGACAACGTGCAGTTTGCTTGTCTGGTTATCTACTCTGTAGAGTAGCTGGTAAAAGCCACCAATGCCAGGCATTTTGTTCGTGGAATCAGCACCTTGCTATATTAAGGTTGCCGGTGTTTGCCAAAGAGCAAGAATAATATTTCTGCGCGAAGGTGCTTCCGATTAAGACCAAAACTGTCAAATTTTGTGAATGTGCCTAACAGACTGGATTAATTCTTCAAGCATACGTGTGTATATATGTATATAAGTAATCAGGTACTTGGAAATTTCAAAATTTTGCTATACATCGCTGTGCCGGTACTTATATCATCATAAAGTATTCATACAAACATTGCTCTTCTAAAGGCACCTAATGCATTCCCATAATCCTATTCACGCATCCGCTCGCACTTCCGGTCAGCAGCTTATGCAGCATTCCCCTATACAACGCTGTAGTTGCACAGGAAATACAGTATGCAGGTAGAATATCAACTTGGTACTTAAAAAAAATAAGAATTTGGCTGTCCATGGCCTGCCGGCGCACAATCGTGAAGCACAAAAATGTTCCAACAATGGCAAATTGTTGAAAAAATAAGAATACATTTAGCAATCTCATTTAAGAACATGTATTGCCTTTTGCACCATTGTTTGTTGAGTGCCAGTGACCGATGCAAAAAAACAATTCAGAATTCACAAGGTACAGTGCTGCAAATAACACCAGTACTGCAGATGTTACGGAAACGTTTATATCGGTAGAGAGGCGTTTGAAATATGGTAGTGCATGCAAAAACAATTTTATATGCGGAATTTGTTTCACATTTGTATATTTGTGGTAGACTATGAGCAACAAAATAAATTAGATATAGCGTTAATTTCGTAGATAGAGCGTGCTTAACATGAGCTTTATGTGATCAAGTCGTCCACTTGACCAAAATACTAAAGGTACCTAGATGCACAAGTTCAGCCAAGTCATGCACTTCTATACTTCGGCATGATTTATTGTAAAACAACCATTAAACGAGGAAATGTCCTTCCAAAAAGCTATTTAATTTTACTTAATTAGCTGGGCTATGAATATTTATTGTCGAATTTTTCCTCGCAGCATATGTAATTCTGTCGAGAACCGGGGCGATGAGCAGCAGCTGCAGCCCTAATCAGCCATTTATCCGTAATCTACGGAGCTTAATCGGACATGGCCGTTCAAAAAATTATTTTTTTAACGTTTACCAAGGTGGTACTGGTATGCGCATAAATTTTGTGCGATTAGGTACTGAATTATTTAATGCCGCATCATTCGAGATAACCTTCAAAATTTGTCCTATTAATGGCGATTGTAGGGTATTTTCAAATGCGTCTCGCGGCGGTTTGTCTGCCAACTTCTCTATTCGAACTCCACAGATTATTCTTAGAAAGCTTTATAAGAAGCGAAACTGTAATACCGACACATCATTCTGCGAATCGAGTAATTCTCCGAACGCATCACACGGTTTACACTTACAGATAGTGTAGTTTCCGACTTTCCGTCCGTCTCTGTACTTATCGTCAACATGCCTCTCTTCCAACTGAGCACTAACCTTTCTAAATCTGACTTCCCCGCACATTTCCATGAAGACTTGACCACGATGCTTGGCGAGCTGCTGAAGAAGAATCCCAGGGTAAGCTGCCGGGTGAAATTTTCCACACTTAAGTTTGCTCAAAATTATGACCTTTCGTAGCATATTTCGGTATGCATCAGCACCGATCAGTTCCTGACGTGCGGAGGCACCACCGAGGCCTGTGCGTTCGGCAACTTGGCGTCCATTGGAAATTTTGCTGGAAAGAATAACGACGTTTACGTCGAAGTTCCCTCCGAATTCATCCATGAAAAGCTGGGAATAGAGGACGCGCGGTAAGAAGACCTACTGTATTTCTGATAGCGAATAACAAACTTCTGGTTTGTTTATTGGGAAAGTTATGGGTTACGAAAGGTTACGGTTCCGACGTTATAAGGTTCAGCCATTCTTTGCGAGCTTGATAGCTTATAATGTGACGTTTTTACAGGTTCACCTTGTTTCTCAGCGATTATCCAGCAAACGAAGTGGGTTTCCACGGCATGACGATTGATAGTTTTAGGAAGAGATCGCTGACACCACCCGCTGCCTAAACAGGCGCGTGAGCTTCTGCTGAGTTTTCTGGCTCATGGATTATTCGCAGCGACAGCTGTTCTGGCTATCCGGCTAATCCAATACAGCAAAACTTCACTTGCTTTCTATACCTCTCCCGGGTTCTGGAAGCAGTTATTTTCTTTGTTGCTTCCTGCGACGCGAGTACCGAGGAACAATGTATAAAGCGACTTCCTGAATTATTTTATAAATATTATGATTGAGCCGCGTTCGAGTCATGCTGTGATATCAATACTGAAGTATGTATTTTACTCTAAACGTTGCTGCTTAAAGATCTTTTAGTTTTTGTTATTTGTTTTTATCAAACACTCTTACAAGAAGCTGCGGCATCGAAAGATTATCTTTAAATAAAGGATCGCTGAATAAAATACATATTATTAAAAGCTATGCTTTATCGTGGTGTTACATCTACAGCCCCGCCGCTTCTTACAGCATATATCGCGAACGGCAGTGGTTATGGTTAGCTTAAATTTTAGGTAGACCGCAGTAAAACGAAAAAACGGCCTTAAAATTGTGGGACAGGATTGTACGTCTCGTACTTGTGTACAAGAATGACTGTTGTAGAAGCTAATTATCAGTTTGGACAATCCCGGTCCCACATTGTGATTCACTCTCTTGCACAGGCAGTCTAAAACACCGATGATCCCATCACTGCACGTAAGTACAGTGATGGTTAATAATAGATGGCTAATATCCATTAGACAAGTGCATTTAGGTAGCTTGATTAATAGCAAGGAACGTGCATTAGTTTGGATGAATCAACAGGTTGAACTGAAAGATTTATTACAATTTATGAGCAAGCTTGTGCACATGCATGGATTTAAGTCGATCATAATCTCACGGTGGGCTGGTCTCATTGTAAATTGTATGAGGTTGGTCGCTTATTCACCAACGTAAGACGGAAGGTGTATATTAAAAGCAGTTTCGAAAGCATCCGTGATACCGTTTCGAGGTTGTACGTTATAACAAAATCCAATTTTTAGTAAGCTGTGCTTCGAGTTCTGCTTTCCAAATTTCACTCGTTGAAGTCCGATCATCGATTACAGTGCTACTAAACATGGTAAGTGGACTGTGGAACTCGCTAGTGCTCTTCCATGTCACGGTCTGTGCTGTATAGTGAGTTAAGAAAGTCAATGTGAGTACCAGTATACTATACGTTTAAGATTAACATGACGATGATGTCGACGCTATCCCTAATTTGTCAATGACTTTCATATGGTATTTCTATATAGACGTGGTTCACGGATTTATTCACGCCTTCTCAAGCTCAGGAAGCCCATGGGAAAGTGTTCGGCCATGCGGCGCCTCATCACAAAGCCTCATGGACGCACGAGCTGATCGCCGCCGCGGCCGGATGCGAAGCTATGCGGGCCTATGAGAACCATCACGGAACCGGTGGTTCGGTTGATCACTCCTTAATAAAAGACACGCTAGCGGCATTGGCCGCAGCCGCAGTGGACCGCCTAATTGAAACCCACGGACTGGATTGGGTCGACGCCCAGAGAGCCAAATCGCATGCTGCGCAACAGGCACATGGCCTGATGACGGAAAAGCGGTAGAAACGCACACAACTGTTTATCATCATGGAATTACACAGGATCATACGATCCATCTTGTCAGCTTAATCCGGCTTATTGTTGCAGTTTGCCGCTTAACAAACGTTTAGTTCCTGAACTGTTATTTTAATGGTTTAAAGTTTAACCTGCGCTTGACACCGTTGTTACCGGTAGAAGTATGTAGATTTGAAAGGCAGCTAAGAAATAAAATATTTTATTAACGAGCGAACTTTCGTATAATGGTAATTTCGTGGGTTTCGATAGGTGTGGAAGCCCAGAGACAATTTTCATCTGCAGCAAACACTTGTAGCTACAGTAACGGTTGTTTGCACAGTGCATTAATATGATGCAAATATTTGTAGTTACATATTTCTCATTCGTTGACGCGATAAACGTACAGTTGTACGACATTTTGGTTCTTGGGTTCTCGATCCCAACTTATTATACGAAGCAGCAGTACACCGCACAACAGTCGCTGTTCGCCGATCCTATAAGCATTCCAGCCTTGCTAATCGAAAAGTTTTATTGCTGGTTTGGATTCGCATTAAAAACTCATGTTGATCGGCAATATTACGACATTAAAGCCATTATTTCAAACAGTCGGCTAGTGCCGCTGATTCCTAAAACTTTCCATTTCTCGAATCAAAGTATATATGACGCATGACCCCATTTGTCTATGAACAATACAGTATGTATCTGTAACTGTAAGACAAACACCCTGGCAGAAGTGGAACCAGCACTTAAAGGGACATCACGTCTATGGCCGCCGTAGTCGAATGACGGAAATTGTAGATGAGGGTTCCCGGTGGACCCCAGGCGAACACAAAGGTGAACACGCCCAGAATAAATGGTCCATAAGGCAAAACGAATGTTGAACCGAATGTCGAAAAGGAGGCAGCCATACTAACCAGGGGATAGACGACAAAGGCTCTCCAAACGTAAAGAGTTACCAGGATGGCTGCTCCGGTAGAGGCTAGTGCACCTAACATCTGCAGGAAAGCTACGCCAGCGAATCCCCACGCGCTGTTCATAGGCCCGATCCGTTTAGCCTGCAACGTCATTAACATCGTTAAGACAATTAAGGTATTACTGTCCCGTATTTATCATCAGTGCCGAAAATTTAGTCATCTTGTTAAAAATTAGCATGCCGTATTTTATTGATAGTGACCTGCGCCTCTCGATTTCGAAGCCCACCCCGAAATAGAGATTAGAGAACCCTTCCAAAACTCTTACAAAACAACGCTGAATCACTCGCTATCAGTACGGTGATCACAGTAAAGCTAATTTAATCAGTCTTGGTAATATGAATAATTTGGCTTCTGTGCTAAGGGGCACCGTCATAACCGGCAAAACCGTCTGGAATGAATTGAACACCCCACCCCATGTGACATTAAATCTGCAAACTGTCCGCCGGGCCCAAAAACTCATCCGCCGTATAATTTGCCCACTTTCAATTTTTCTGCGCTCTTCAATGAGGTGAAATTCCCAGATGCAAAATTCTACCCGGACGCTTTTGCCGGGGTGCGGTTTTCTGCAGCCGGGACGGTTTTGCCGTTTACGTTCGGTGTATCAAATCAGTGCAGCCACGAGCCCTTTTGCCGCTGGCCCTATGTTTTGTTGGCATAACTGTCCAGGCTTTCCAGCGTTGTGTCAATTAAAATACATAGTATTGCATACCACAACACATACATACCTTCTGCTGTGCAATCAGCGAAACAATACCGCAGACAATCCCGATCCCTCCGCCCCAAATTCCCGCTCCGTACAACGGTGCCAAAAATAACCCATTGAAATCGTTGGTCGCATACAGTCCAATGGTGATCCCGTAGAAGACGATCAACAGTCCCCCGTTGACGATGGATAAGATGGACGTGCTCAGCCAATCCCGGCAGCGCGTCAACGGTGTCCGCTGGTACGCGAAGGCATTGGTGGTCCCCGCTGCCATGTAGGGCGCATTAGTCTTGTAGGTGGTCATTCTGACGAAGGTGGGATCCTGTCGGCCGCCCACGGTTTCAGAAAAGGAATAACCCGTTGGCTGTGGGGCGAATTTGTGGTCGTCAGCAACGGATGGATAGCGATCGTAGCCTGCATTAACCGCCATGTTCGCAAATGCTAGAAAGTGGCAGTGTGCAGTCTCGTGATTAAGCGCATTTAATTTCTTAATCGCATTCTAGCAGCGACAGTAATGTCTCACTGTACAATACTTGTCAAACACCAACCTGCGATAACGTAGCGCCTACTGATATCATAACGCGTATTTTATTGATCTTTGTATGCTTTATCAGTCATGATTCATTGAAATCAAATACACACTGCAAAATTCTTATCGGTCGTAAAATATTGTTTTGGTTATCGGGACGAAACAATTCCATGACACATTCTTTAAATCAATAGTATCGATTCCGGTATCGATAACAAGCACCTGATGAGAAACCTCTGTAGCTGAAAAGCGGACTGAATTACTTCACTGTTCGTTTCACCCTTTCCGTCCTGCCACCATGGAGTACGTTAAATCGCATTCCGTTAATATGGAGGATCGCCGTCTGAGCCACTGGAGCACCGCGCAGTGGTATGCCGGTCAAGTTACCCTCAACTTTGGTCTGCTGTATATCGCCTTCGATGCCTTCTCCAGCACCCTCCCGCTGTACATGGCGGGGGACTTCATTAAAGCCTTTGCTGTGATTGCGGGTATATTGTCCATGATTGTGGCGGGATTCGGTCAGGGGGTGGTAGCACCCCGTCCCGGCGCCAACTGGAAGGGACGGCAGCGTAACGTGGCGGTGGCGTATGGCGGTTTCTCCATTCTTAGCGCTCTTATCAACCTGGCAACGGTATGTGCAAAAACGTAAAAATTTACTGCACAGAACTGATAGTTTGATTTAAAGCATAATTCTGTTTCCGTCGAACCGCCGCTCTAGGTCTACTAATAGACCAAAGGACCAAATTTCCTTTGGTGACTGGGTGAAGCCGACGCCCACTTCGGGCGCACACTGATAACCGGTTTCTGCAGCCTTCATTTAGAAACCGTTTTTAGCCTTTTTTCTCGCTACATAAGTGTGCAGATTCTTGCATGAGGACGACTGTCACGAAAACAGAATACATTTTTTTACGCTTTAAGAAACAAAAAGAATATGATGTCCTAAATACATAGCAATATATATATAATCAGTACTATGGCAGTACTAAATAGTGCAGTCTCTTTAGTACCGCCGTCGTGATACCCATGTACAGTAACATTGTTCGTTTGCTACAGCTTGGATTTGTCTGCTATTTGATGTCCATAACGGCATGGGAATTCGGGATGATCGGTGAATTTCTACGCAGAAACGTCGTCAGTGGAATCTTCGCCATTATCAGTGCCCTCTCCTTGGTAATGTTGCTGCTAGCGCCGTTGGTTAATGCCATCTGTGATGTCGCCTGTGCCATCAATGCCTTTCGGTAATCATCTCGGATCAACAGGAAATAATTTCAAATAAAATCCTTCCATATGATTATGTAATTCAGATTTACTGTTGCAGGTTATAATGTTTGTAAACGAGGCTTTCTGCGGAGGAAACAGCCTGCCTAGAACCATAATAGTCTTCATTATGGCAACAAGCCGCAACATCATTTCAGTTCTTTGGTTACTGCGTACCTAAATTTTTATACTTCTAAAGTGACCGAATGGCAAGGACGAAAACTACATACACAGTACATTGCTGATTGCATGGTAACGAGTACTCACTGAAACTTCTTTCTCAGCCATCATCTTATTAAATTCTGATTAAACGGTGCTGGCTTTTTATGCACTCTTATGATCGCGAACGCAATATCGAAAGATTTTAATACATCTAAAAATAAAGTATGTTGCTCGAGAAAAAGACACTTGCCAAACTTTATAGAAAAGTTAAATCTAACCTTTGATGAGTAATACCGTAACTTAGGCGGCTAGTGCGGTAACCATTAAACACTTCATTGGACTTATTCAAAATTTCTTGCAGTTCGATTCTTATCTCTGCTGTCGAGTGTAGAGTAACTGCAGGATCGAGACTGAAGATGCTTACGCTTTCACAAATTTGTTCCAATAGCGCCGTCGAAATAAAGTTAAACTATTTACGCAAGCAACCTTTAACGCTACGTTGCGTCCGCATGCATATACGTACATAACTTGGAAAGGAGTTAACAAGTCAAATTATAACAGTTTGTGTTGTGAGCAAAGGGTTCCAGGATACCGCGTGGCACTTCAGGCACATTTTCAAATGTTAACGGTAGAGAACAATCAACGCTCAAGAAATGTTGAAAATCAACCATGTCAAACCCAATACTGCTGGCAAGATAACTTTCAATGATAGCCACTTCGCCGTAGCGTCTCTTCTGCAGTAGTTGCGGTTTTCTTTTGAGGAAGTTCCGTAGCCATGCGTAGGAGCAGTCACAGTGCAGTCGCCGAAGGCGTTGTACGTCGGCGTCATTGCGAAGGCCAGACCAGCTCACCGTTTGGTTTTTGCTCTGAACGTATAAATGGAACAAAACACCCTGTTCTAGCATCAAGCTACCCAGGTTAACCAGATCGGTGAAAGTATGCGGCTCGATTTCCGCAATCGACGAATCAATCGCCTCGAAAACTCGCAACTGCGAAATCCATGCAGAATCTCTCTTCTTAATCGCCATGTTGTAGCAATAGCGCGGTTCCAGTCGGATGAGGCTCGGCAAGCGGCCAACACTGTTGATTTGTACCAGCAGAAACGTATCACCCACGGGATCATACGTACAGTAAGATACGTATGATCCCGTGGGTTATAGAGGATACCTTGGCACCGCTTCGGCGCCCAGAACGGATTGCTGCTAGGTGTCGTTTGGTTGGCATAAGCCAGACATTCTACCTCTATTAAGAAGTCGGTTCGGAACGGATAGAACATCGTATTCGCTGATTGTACAATTGGGAACGGAAGTGGCTACGGGCTGCGGTCTGTCTCCAGGTTCATATTTGTAGTCGGCAATCCTAGAAATACCACTGATGAAGCTCGGACAAGACAGCTGTTTGTTAGCGTACTTTTTACTCACCACAAGACGTTGCAGGAAATACAAAAACAAGCAGTACAAGGGAAATCATAGTAAATTACTGGACTGAGCAGTTTTTTAAAAAAAAAACTGTACAGTAATTTTTGCGTTAAATTATTTTGAGTTGTCATTTGCGGACAGGTACGCTTGTGTACCCCATAGCTGTATAAACAGGCAGGGGATAAAAGGTGGCAGTGGCACCTGCCACTGGCAATTGCCACCGGCAGTGGCAGTTGCCAGTACGCGTTCTGGCAGGCGATAAAACGTGGCAACTGCCGGAATCTTGAAATGACATGGTTCCAACGACAATCTCTATAGAAAACAGCTACAAAATTCAGAAAAAGTCGCCGGTAATTCTAGTTATTGATACTGGTTAAGGAAGTGGCTGCGGTAATGGTGATGGTGGTGGCACTGGTGCTGGTACGTAATTGTAAGCATAGTGGTCCTGGCGGTGGTAATGGGACTGGTAGTGATTGCATTGGTTGTACTGTAGCCATACAATTTTCTTAGATTTCCTAGTTTTATTTGGTTTCTTAGTTTTCATAGCTTTTTTTATTTTTTTTTAAATTTCTTAGTTTTATTAATTCCCTTAGGTTTTCTTAGGATTTCTAATGCTGATTTTTGGTTTATGTCTTAGGTTTTCTTGAGAAATTATCCGAAACTTAAGAAAACCAAGAAAAAACCTCAGAATAAATCTAAGAAAACCTGATGGTAAGAAGTTAAGAACCGTGTCCATTCATTTCGGCCACCATTCATTTCAGCCACCATTCATTTCGGCTACCATTCATCCGGGTACCGCATTCGATTTTCTTAGGTTTTCTTAAGTTTCTTAGGTTATTCTTAGGTTTCTTAGGTTTTCTTAGGTTTCTTAGGTTATTCTGAGGTTTCTTAGATTTTCTTAGGTTATTGTTAGTTTTCTTAGGTTATTCTTAGGTTTGTTAGATTTTCTTAGGTCTCTTTGGTTATTCTTAGGTTTCTTTGGTTATTCTTAAGTTTCATAGGTTTCTTAGGTTTTACAATAGACTACAATTAAGCTAAAATTCGAACGCGGTGGAATGGTAGCCGAAATGAATGGTGGCCGAAATGAATGGTTGCCGAAATCATAGGGTGCCGTAAGAACAGCCTAAAAAAACTCAAGAAAATTCAAGAAAAGTTTAATAACTAAGAATGACCAATGGTCTCATTCCCTAAATCGGTCTCCCTCAAGGTGGTATCCCAGAAGGAGGCTGTGAAACAAGGGTGATCTACAGGAATCGTATAATTATGGCTTGCAGTTTTGCACTGTTTAAGAAACTATACGATAAGCTAACGAAGTCGTAGTGTCTTTTGCTAAGTGCTTTTTTGCTCCAGTGCACAATAGCGGACTGCCTCAAGCACATGAAGCCACGCAGTATGCACTACTCTCAAGCTCAAATGGCGAGAAATCGGTTGTATGGAGGCGGCTTACTTCCTTCTGAACTTTTTATTGGCAGAACCATCTCACTGCAAGATTCCGGCGGTTGCCACGTTTTATCGCTTGCCAGAATGCAAAGTGGCAACTGCCATTGCCGGTGGCATTTGCCAGTGGCAGGTGCCACTGCCACCTTTTATCCCCTGCCGTATAAACAAATGCATCTTTGTAAATACTTGTAGTTACGCGAATTTTGGAGATGTGGAAAGTCTTAAGCAAGCTCGTTATCACATGAGAAAATCCAGCTGAAGATACTGTGTCCGGAGATCCGGAGAGGTACAATCATTTTCAGTTTTCTTGGCTCCAAAATTATACGTGGTGTGTTGCAGAATATTAAGTAATAAACGGTGCGACCAGGCTTATAGGGATCATCTGCGCTTATAGAGTGTCCTCTGATAACAAGTGGAAATTCTAAAATACTGTTTATTACATCCAAATGGTGTGAAACGTGTTCCAACAATCCGAGCAATAAGCATAGAACATTGTAATTGCGTACGGAAGTATAGACAATATTATTGCATGCGGAAGCAGTTAACAAGATAAGTCAAAACACTGCGTGTTGTAAGCGAACGGTGCATCGGTGCCGACAGGCACTTTGGGAAGATTCGCAAATGTTAACGGCCGAGAGCAGTCCACATTCAGGTAGTGACGAAACTCTCCGGCCACACCAAACCCACTGGTGAGAAAGTTCCCAATAATGGCCACCTCGCCTTCGCTTCGGCCTTTGAGAAGATACGGCTTTCTTTTGAGGAAGTTTCTTAGGTTTCTTAGGTTTTGCGCAACTTCCACTGTAGGTACAAAGTGGGCCAAGTCATAAAACTTTTAAAACTTTTAAAACTTTTAAAACTTTTAAAACTTTTAAAAAAACTTTTAAAACTTTTAAAACTTTTAAAACTTTTAAAACTTTTAAAACTTTTAAAACTTTTAAAACTTTTAAAACTTTTAAAACTTTTAAAACTTTTAAAAATAAAATTAATAATATATAGTTTTGACACTGATTTTTCGAAAAGTGGTTTTAAGGTTTTAGCAGTTTTTAATTAAAAAATTAATAATATATAGTTTTGACAGTGATTTTTCCAAAAGCGGTTTTAAGGTTTTAGCAGTTTTTAATATAAAATCAATAATATATAGTTTTGACAGTGATTTTTCAAAAAGCGGTTTTAAGGTTTTAGCAGTTTTTAAAAATAAAATTAATAATATATAGTTTTGACAGTGATTTTTCGAAAAGTGGTTTTAAGGTTTTAGCAGTTTTAAAAATAAAATTAATGATATATAGTTTTGACAGTGATTTTTCAAAAGCGGTTTTAAGGTTTTAGCAGTTTTAATATAAAATTAATAATATATAGTTTTGACAGTGATTTTTCAAAAGCGGTTTTAAGGTTTTAGCAGTTTTAATATAAAATTAATAACATAGTTTTGACAGTGATTTTTTCGAAAAGTGGTTTTAAGGTTTTAGCAGTTTTTAATATAAAATTAATAACATATAGTTTTGACAGTGATTTTTCAAAAGCGGTTTTAAGGTTTTAGCAGTTTTTAAAAATAAAATGAATAATATATAGTTTTGACAGTGATTTTTCAAAAAGCGGTTTTAAGGTTTTAGCAGTTTTTAAAAATAAAATTAATAATATATAGTTTTGACAGTGATTTTTCGAAAAGTGGTTTTAAGGTTTTAGCAGTTTTTAAAAATAAAATTAATAATATATAGTTTTGACAGTGATTTTTCGAAAAGTGGTTTTAAGGTTTTAGCAGTTTTTAAAAATAAAATTAATAATATATAGTTTTGACAGTGATTTTCCGAAAAGTGGTTTTAAGGTTTTAGCAGTTTTTAAAAATAAAATTAATAATATATAGTTTTGACAGTGATTTTTCGAAAAGTGGTTTTAAGGTTTTAGCAGTTTTTAATATAAAATTAATAACATATAGTTTTGACAGTGATTTTTCAAAAAGCGGTTTTAAGGTTGTAGCAGTTTTTAATATAAAATTAATAACATATAGTTTTGACAGTGATTTTTCGAAAAGTGGTTTTAAGGTTTTAGCAGTTTTTAATATAAAATGAATAATATATAGTTTTGACAGTGATTTTTCAAAAAGCGGTTTTAAGGTTTTAGCAGTTTTTAAAAATAAAATTAATAATATATAGTTTTGACAGCGATTTTTCGAAAAGTGGTTTTAAGGTTTTAGCAGTTTTTAAAAATAAAATTAATAATATATAGTTTTGAGAGTGATGTTTCAAAAACCGGTTTTAAGGTTTTAGCAGTTTTTAAAAACAAAATTAATAAAATATTGTTTTGGCAGTGATTTTTCGAATAGTGGTTTTAAGGTTTTAGCAGTTTTTAAAAAAATAAAATTAATAATTCATAGTTTTGACAGTGATTTTTCAAAAAGCGGTTTTAAGGTTTTAGGAGTTTTTAAAAATAAAGTTAATAATATATAGTTTTGACAGTGATTTTTCGAAAATTGGTTATAAGGTTTTAGCAGTTTTTAATATAAAATTAATAATATATAGTTTTGACAGTGATTTTTCAAAAAGCGGTTTTAAGGTTTTAGCAGTTTCTAATATAAAATGAATAATATATAGTTTTGACAGTGATTTTTCAAAACGCGCATTTAATGTTTTAGCAGTTTTTAAAAATAAAATTAATAATATATAGTTTTGACAGTGATTTTTCGAAAAGTGGTTTTAAGGTTTTAGCAGTTTTTAAAAATAAAATTAATAATATATAGTTTTGACAGTGATGTTTCAAAAAGCGGTTTTAAGGTTTTAGCAGTTTTTAAAAAAATAAAATTAATAATACATGGTTTTGACAGCGATTTTTCAAAAAGCGGTTTTAAGGTTTTGGGAGTTTTTAAAAATAAAATTAATAATATATAGTTTTGTCAGTGATGTTTCAAAAAATCGGTTTTAAGGTTTTAGCAGTTTTTAAAAACAAAATTAATAAAATATAGTTTTGGCAGTGATTTTTCGAAAAGTGGTTTTAAGGTTTTAGCAGTTTTTAAAAAAATGAAATTAATAATACATAGTTTTGACAGTGATTTTTCAAAAAGCGGTTATAAGGTTTTAGCAGTTTTTAATATAAAATTAATAATATATAGTTTTGACAGTGATTTTTCAAAAAGCGGTTTTAAGGTTTTAGCAGTTTCTAATATAAAATGAATAATATATAGTTTTGACAGTGATTTTTCAAAAAGCGGTTTTAATGTTTTAGCAGTTTTTAATAAAAAATTAATGATATTCGGTTTTGACAGATATTTATTAGACATTGGTTTAAAGGTTTTTAATAATAAATGTTAATATAATTTTTAATAATAATAACAGTTTCTAATAATAAATGCATAACTTGACTGTGATTTTTCGATAAGAGGTTTGAGGTTCTAACAATTTTTATTAATGAGACTATTAATATATATACTTGTTGTTTTTGACATTAATGCGGAAAATCAGTCTGGCTCACAGGTCAGCACACAGCTCCCGGCTTTCTTTGTCGGCAGATTTGTGCAACATTTGAAGGTTCGTTTCTAACCATAAGGTGAAATATTCTATAGAAGTAGTGTAAGTTTATTGGTTGTTTGATTTTGCTCCGATACCTTATCGAAAACTTGCTGGAGTGCATTTCGTCAAAAGTATGGCTTCGCATCTGCTTTCCGCAGTTTTTAGTTTTTATTTTACAAAATGAGGAATAAAGAAAATTTTTTTATGAATAATGTTTTCCATATGCATTCTCGTTTTTCATCAAGCATTCTAAATATGCTGAACTCCGAGTGCATGCCAGTTATTCAACAGTCCGAGTTAGAACTACTCGTACAATATGTCTCAAAAGAAAAGGTATTACAATGGCATACTGTGTTGTCGGGTCAACTTGGCACCATTTTTACAATGAGTCTTATCCGCTTAACGTATAAGTAGGTATAACTCACTGTATCAAAAGGTGCCAAGTTGACTCGATAACACAATGCTATCCTAAAGGCTAAAGCAAAGCAAGTACTCGTACACCTGTTCACTAATGTCATCCAGTATACGAGTTTGCAGTTTGCTCAGTGGACAGTGTTGATAGCTCATGGTCAGTTTGTGATTTTGTGGAAAGAAACAACAACAGCCCAATTTCGAGTTGCTCATGAAAATTAAAATCAACTGCTATTGCAGTTAGCTGTATTTTATTTCTTCAAAAAATTTAGTTACCGGTGCCACCGAGCCGGTTCCGGCAACGCTAGCTCCGGTACAGCATTCATACTATATACTGTAACCTAGAAAATACTAGCAATTTCTGCGATCTGAAACGTTAAGTAATAATCGTAAGCACTGTAAGGAAGTAAGTACTAAAATATGGTTGTAATTTTGTGTTTAGCACTGTTTGCTAACATAGTGAACTTCAATGGCCGACTTAATTTAAATCAAATTATAATGTTCGAATATGAGTATAAGAAAATTTTGTTTAAATACAACTGCCTACTCCGTAAGAAATTAAAATTTAAGTAGTCTAGAAAAACTCTAGTTGCGGTTTTATTTTCATGATGCAGCAGGCTGCAACTAACTGTAAGTTTAACTGGTGAGCGGGAGCTAGGTAGTTGCCATTTCAATACCAGGTTTGAATTATTTAAGGTTTCGAGGGAATGATTTGCAATCGATATCAAAATATCTGCTATCGAATTTCACGCGAATCAGATGTGCGGAGTAAGCTTTTTCGCTTCTTGGCCAGACACGGCCACTTATACGAATGTACGGACTATTTTATAATATTAGTAAATAGCATTATCGCATATCGTGGCAACATCCGAGCGAGCTGGAGCAGCGGCGGCAAAGGCTGAACAGGATAAGGTAACCAAGTACCAGAACATCACCCCGGACTACCTGTTCAGCGCTTTGGGCTTTGAAACGCTAGGACCAAACGGACCGGAAGCTTCACGTCTGCTGACGGAAGTGGGTAGAAAGGTACGGCAAGAAACAGGCGAGGCAAGAGCATCGGAATACCTGCGCCAGCGTATCAGCATAGAAATCCAGCGCGGGAACGCGGCCTCCGTTCAGGGAACAGCTCCACCGGGAGCAAATTTAGATCAGTTGTTCTCTGTTCTTAGACCTCCCGAGGCTGTTTTCTGCTGATTGAGTGTACTGCGTTGTGATGTTAACTGTTGTGTATAAGCTAAATGTACAAGGAAAATTCATCATCATGTAAAAATATTAGTAAATATTACTAGAACGGTAAAACCTATACGTAGTTAAAAATCGCTTTTCAAAACTATATATTAATAATTCTATTATTAAAACCTGCCAAAATCTTAAAACCGCTTTTTGAAAAATCATTGTCAAACCTACATGTATATATTAATAAAGGTGAGACTATAGGCACCGTTTCACCCCGTTTGCTAAAGGCACCCCGTTTTGCACCCTGTTTTACTACAGGCACCCTTTTCTGTTAGATAATTCTCACTCCCCGTTCTTTCCGCGGACTATAGGTAGTGAGGCACCAATTTTTAGTTTTTTTCCAGAGCGCTGACTATGATTTTTTTGAAAGTATTTTTGGTTCGCAAAAATGTTTTGACGACCTGATATAATTTGGTCAGGTATTTACATAAAGAGGTGTACTAGGCACTCCATCCGACAGTGGGCCGCTTTCAGATCGTCTGACTACGAATGTTTGGAGCGTATCTCTTTGACAGTTTGACACTGCTTTAAGGCAGATTCGATGCGGAAAAGGTCGAGTAACTTTCCTTATAGTCTCTTTCTTGGATAGCATCTGGGTAGACCCGGTCACTGTCAGATCGTGGATTATCTTCGGATGCGCTACTTATTTCAGAGCTGCCAGACGTTATTATTCAGAGCAGTTTTTGTTGCAGAACTCACATAATTATATTACCAGAGAAAAAAATTCTGGAGCTGGGAGTGCAACTTTCGGCATCCTAAGGTCAAGAAAATTCAAATTTTAAACATAGCATTAACGGACAGACAATATAGGGGTGTGTGTCTACAGCTTTCGCACGCAACGGGGTGCAGAGATTGATTAATCAAAAAAAGGTGCCCTTAGTGTGCGGGGTGCAAAAGGGGATGCCTATAGATAACGGGGGTGAAAGGGGGTGCCAATAGCCATTTCCTATTAATAATCTTATTTTTAAAAACTGTTGAAACCTTAAAACCACTTTCCGAAAAATCACTGTCAAAACTATATATTATTAATTTTATTCTTAAAAACTGCTAAAACCTTAAAACCACTTTTCGAAAAATCACTGTCAAAACTATATATTATTAATTTTTATATTAAAAACTGCTAAAACCTTAAAACCACTTTTCGAAAAATCACTGTTAAAACTATATATTATTAATTTTATTTTTAAAAACTGCTAAAGCCGTAAAACCGCTTTTTGAAAAATCACTGTCAAAACTGTATATTATTAATTTTATTTTTAAAAACTGCTAAAACCTTAAAACCGCTTTTTGAAAAATCACTGTCAAAACTATATATTATTAATTTTATATTAAAAACTGCTAAAACCTTAAAACCGCTTTTTGAAAAATCACTGTCAAAACTATATATCATTAATTTTATTTTTAAAAACTGCTAAAACCTTAAAACCACTTTTCGAAAAATCACTGTCAAAACTATATATTATTAATTTTATTTTTAAAAACTGCTAAAGCCGTAAAACCGCTTTTTGAAAAATCACTGTCAAAACTGTATATTATTAATTTTATTTTTAAAAACTGCTAAAACCTTAAAACCGCTTTTTGAAAAATCACTGTCAAAACTATATATTATTAATTTTATATTAAAAACTGCTAAAACCTTAAAACCGCTTTTTGAAAAATCACTGTCAAAACTATATATCATTAATTTTATTTTTAAAAACTGCTAAAGCCGTAAAACCGCTTTTTGAAAAATCACTGTCAAAACTGTATATTATTAATTTTATTTTTAAAAACTGCTAAAACCTTAAAACCGCTTTTTGAAAAATCACTGTCAAAACTATATATTATTCATTTTATTTTTAAAAACTGCTAGAACCGTAAAACCGCTTTTTGAAAAATCACTGTCAAAACTGTATATTATTAATTTTATTTTTAAAAACTGCTAAAACCTTAAAACCGCTTTTTGAAAAATCACTGTCAAAACTATATATTATTAATTTTATATTAAAAACTGCTAAAACCTTAAAACCGCTTTTTGAAAAATCACTGTCAAAACTATATATCATTAATTTTATTTTTAAAAACTGCTAAAACCTTAAAACCACTTTTCGAAAAATCACTGTCAAAACTATATATTATTAATTTTATTTTTAAAAACTGCTAAAACCTTAAAACCGCTTTTTGAAAAATCACTGTCAAAACTATATATTATTAATTTTATATTAAAAACTGCTAAAACCTTAAAACCGCTTTTTGAAAAATCACTGTCAAAACTATATATCATTAATTTTATTTTTAAAAACTGCTAAAGCCGTAAAACCGCTTTTTGAAAAATCACTGTCAAAACTGTATATTATTAATTTTATTTTTAAAAACTGCTAAAACCTTAAAACCGCTTTTTGAAAAATCACTGTCAAAACTATATATTATTAATTTTATTTTTAAAAACTGCTAAAACCGTAAAACCGCTTTTTGAAAAATCACTGTCAAAACTGTATATTATTAATTTTATTTTTAAAAACTGCTAAAACCTTAAAACCGCTTTTTGAAAAATCACTGTCAAAACTATATATTATTAATTTTATATTAAAAACTGCTAAAACCTTAAAACCGCTTTTTGAAAAATCACTGTCAAAACTATATATCATTAATTTTATTTTTAAAAACTGCTAAAACCTTAAAACCACTTTTCGAAAAAATCACTGTCAAAACTATATATTATTAATTTTATTTTTAAAAACTGCTAAAACCTTAAAACCGCTTTTTGAAAAATCACTGTCAAAACTATATATTATTGATTTTATATTAAAAACTGCTAAAACCTTAAAACCGCTTTTGGAAAAATCACTGTCAAAACTATATATTATTAATTTTTTAATTAAAAACTGCTAAAACCTTAAAACCACTTTTCGAAAAATCAGTGTCAAAACTATATATCATTAATTTTATTTTTAAAAACTGCTAAAACCTTAAAACCACTTTTCGAAAAATCACTGTCAAAACTATATATTATTAATTTTATTTTTAAAAACTGCTAAAACCTTAAAACCGCTTTTTGAAAAATCACTGTCAAAACTATATATTATTCATTTTATTTTTAAAACTGCTAAAACCTTAAAACCGCTTTTGAAAAATCACTGTCAAAACTATATGTTATTAATTTTATATTAAAACTGCTAAAACCTTAAAACCACTTTTCGAAAAATCACTGTCAAAACTATATGTTATTAATTTTATATTAAAAACTGCTAAAACCTTAAAACCGCTTTTTGAGAAATCACTGTCAAAACTATATGTTATTAATTTTATATTAAAAACTGCTAAAACCTTAAAACCGCTTTTTGAAAAATCACTGTCAAACCTATATATTATTAATTTTATATTAAAAACTGCTAAAACCTTAAAACCACTTTTTGAAAAATCGCTGTCAAAACTATATATTATTAATTTTATTTTTAAAAACTGCTAAAACCTTAAAACCGCTTTTTGAAAAATCACTGTCAAAACTATATATCATTAATTTTATTTTTAAAAACTGCTAAAACCTTAAAACCACTTTTCGAAAAATCACTGTCAAAACTATATATTATTAATTTTATTTTTAAAAACTGCTAAAACCTTAAAACCGCTTTTTGAAAAATCACTGTCAAAACTATATATTATTGATTTTATATTAAAAACTGCTAAAACCTTAAAACCGCTTTTGGAAAAATCACTGTCAAAACTATATATTATTAATTTTTTAATTAAAAACTGCTAAAACCTTAAAACCACTTTTCGAAAAATCAGTGTCAAAACTATATATCACTAATTTTATTTTTAAAAACTGCTAAAACCTTAAAACCACTTTTCGAAAAATCACTGTCAAAACTATATATTATTAATTTTATTTTTAAAAACTGCTAAAACCTTAAAACCGCTTTTTGAAAAATCACTGTCAAAACTATATATTATTGATTTTATATTAAAAACTGCTAAAACCTTAAAACCACTTTTCGAAAAATCACTGTCAAAACTATATATTATTAATTTTATTTTTAAAAACTGCTAAAACCTTAAAACCACTTTTCGAAAAATCACTGTCAAAACTATATATTATTAATTTTATTTTTAAAAACTGCTAAAACCTTAAAACCGCTTTTTGAAAAATCACTGTCAAAACTATATATTATTCATTTTATTTTTAAAAACTGCTAAAACCTTAAAACCGCTTTTTGAAAAATCACTGTCAAAACTATATGTTATTAATTTTATATTAAAAACTGCTAAAACCTTAAAACCACTTTTCGAAAAATCACTGTCAAAACTATATGTTATTAATTTTATATTAAAAACTGCTAAAACCTTAAAACCGCTTTTTGAAAAATCACTGTCAAAACTATATGTTATTAATTTTATATTAAAAACTGCTAAAACCTTAAAACCGCTTTTTGAAAAATCACTGTCAAAACTATATATTATTCATTTTATTTTTAAAAACTGCTAAAACCTTAAAACCGCTTTTTGAAAAATCACTGTCAAAACTATATATTATTAATTTTATTTTTAAAAACTGCTAAAACTTTAAAACCCCTTTTTGAAAAATCACTGTCAAAACAATATATTATTAATTTTATTTTTAAAAGTTTTAAGAGTTTTAAAAGTTTTAAAACTTGGCCCACTTTGTACCTACCCTCCACTGTAGGTACAAAGTTTTAAAAGTTTTTTTAAAAGTTTTAAAAGTTTTAAAAGTTTTAAAAGTTTTAAAAGTTTTATGACTTGGCCCACTTTGTACCTACAGTGGAAGTTGCGCAGCCATGCGTAGGAGCAGTCGCAGTGCAGTCGTCGCACGCGTTCCACATCGGCATCGTTGTGGATGGTGTAAAAAGACATCGGCCCGGTTTTGTCAGTGTACGCTGACAAATGATAAGAAATGTCGCGTTCTAGCATCAAACTGCGCAGATTAACCAGATCGGTGAAGGTATGCGCCTCGATTTCCGCGATCGATGAGTCTATTGCTTCGAAAATTCGCAGTTGTGGCATATGTGCGAAATCCCTCTTTTTAATGGTCATATTGTAGCAAAACTTCAGTTCCAGTCGGATGAGGCTGGGCAAGAGGCCCACGTTGTAAATCTTGTGTATGGCATCGGGTGTGTTGCAGGCTTTGCGGAACAGCTGTACCACTTGTTGTCGAATGGGCTCAAAGACGTCCGTATGGAGCGCCTCTTCTGCCGAGTGGTCTGCACCAATCAAACCAATGTCGATGGTCACGGTGACAGCGCGGGTAGGGCTTGTGGCGCGAATTTTTTGAGTCGCAGCGACAGCATCGGAACTACCGGAAAGCTTCACAGGAATGTATGTGAAAAACCGCGGGTTAAAGGAAGAGTCGTGACATCGTCGGGTTGCCCAGAACGGATTGTTGCGTTGCAGGTGATTGCCATACACCAAGCATTCTTCTTCGGTTAAAAAGTCCGTTCGAAATGGAAAAGGCGGTCCAGGCGCTACTTGGTCATTTTGTAACGGAATCGGTTGCGGACTGCAGTCTGTTTCAGAACCAGTCGATGTCGTTTTCAATCCTGAAACATTTCGCTAAAGAAAGGCGAAAACGGCTGGATATGTCTAATTTCGTACAGACATACAGATATGTCTAATTTCGTACTCACCGTTAGCCGCAGCTGCAAAAAGAAATAACAACCAAGAATTCATAGTGGCTTATTGAAAAAGCATTAGAATAAAATAAAGACCTGTTTATTAAACTGCATTGAACGGGCAATATGCTAAGGTTGCTTAAGTTTACTGAATCATCAGTTCTTATGTACAGAGTACCTGTAGTTACAGTTACACTGGTCGTTTGGAAAAATTCAGGTTTGTTCATCTGAATTCTTATCATCTGAGAAATCCATCTGCGGGCTGGGTTTCACATTAAAAGATACAATCATCTCTCTGCAGTTCTTGGGGTGTTGTAAGATGTTAAGTAATGACCGGCACGAACAGAAGTAGATCAGATGCAGTAAAAACAGTCGAAATAAAATTTCAAACTATTAGGCATTTCCATTCAATAAGCGTAAGCACAACATAACAAACGCTGTCAGGGCATTTTTAGGCCATTATACTGTGGTACAGTTGCCCTAATGTTGACGCATACAAACCACGCCACAACGTGCCAAACAAATTTATACTTCCTCATTAAATTTAATACATTTACATCAGATTTATGTCAGGAGAGAACGGAAGTCATTGTTTGTGCTGTGATTTACCTTTATTTAAGGGAAGTTTTCTTCGCGCCAGCGATGAGAACCTTCGCCACTGGTTAATTTCACTGAAGGGCAAACTTTAACAAAACTTAAGAGTTGAAATTGTCAAATTTTGACAATTTTTTGCAGATGCACCGCTGCCGTGCTGTACCCCGCAAGACGGTACAAAAACTTCAGGAAAACATTGGGCTAGTCGTTAAAAAAAAACAAAAACAACTTCCAGCAAGCAACTTGCAGCACATTAGAAAAATGCGTTTTCAAATGTACAATAACATCCTACAGGCAGATGTACAGCTTGCGGTTGTTAACTTTTTTATGCAACCACCATGCGCTGGAGCGTCTGTATTAATTTTATTTTTACGGGAGTAGTATAATGTGATGATGTCGACTGCTAATGTGATGATGTCATTCTCTGGCTTTCTTAGATTTCGGTCTTGAATTAAAGAGGATCTGATCTGACCCGTAGTCGGTATTTCTGGTGGTTCTGTCTCCTAGTTCTAATAGAATGTAAGGAAATAGGGACCCCTTTATCCAACTACGCTACAACCACAACAAACCGTAACTTTAAATTAATGTTATAAAAATAACAGTACAGTTTAAATGGTATACCGAGATTAGCAAAAGTACCGACCCGTAAACGCGAAAACCATTAAATGGGGAAATTAGTGGTCGGCCTTTTACTGTTCTGTTACTGTACAAACCAGGCTTACGCAAATAAACCAAAACAGATACTATACAAGTACAATTCAACTTTATGTGCCAAACTTCCGATATCGATATACACATTCATGGTCGTCGTCAGCTCGAAAGGATTGTGGCTTGCGGGTTTATCGTTTCTTTGTTGTATTATTGGTTCGCGACAGGGATTTGGAGTTCTGCGAACTATATGCAGTTCTTGCCAGCATTAGGTGACAACAGACTTTCTGCAGTCGAGTCCGGTATTCCTTTCCGACTAAAAAAAATATAACCTGCAATAAAACCATTCGATAAAATCAATTTATAACCTTAAACTAAATATATGTAAATCATAACTCACAATATATACAAAAAGAAAAAATCAATATTTGCAAATAAATCAATAATGATTAACAGTAACCGAAACAATAAGAAATACTTCGTATGCGTTTAAGAATATTAATATAAATCTCTAGATACTTACCGGCGTCCCGATATACCCGGAATTATACACCACCCGCATCCACAACTGCAGAGGCGGATTGTCGGCGTACACTTGCCGGTAGAAGACGGTAATGACGATATGCGGTAAGTAACATGCCAAATACCACAGCGACGACCCAAACAACATCTTAGCCGCGGTCATCCGGCGATTGCGCTTCAGTTCAAACGTCTGATCGTACGCTCCATCGGCCGCTACATTTACCCGGCACTTATTGAATCTTTCCTTTAACTGCGACAGCAGCACCACCAGATAACAAACAATTGTCCCGGATATTGGGAAATAAATTCCGAAGGAACTATTGGCTTGGAATATGCGCCCATTAACCGGCGTCATCGGGACCAGGGTGCAGATATTCCACGGCGCGCTTAGAGAGATCCTCCAGCCGGCATCAATCGCCACCGGTAATGTCCACGCTGTCATAATTATCCATCCGGTTAAAATAGCTCCGATGGTGGCGTATCGGTTGTTGAGCTTAGCGAAATGCAGCGGAAATACGATGGCGATGCAACGGTTAACGGATAGGAGAAACGAAGCCCACTGTTCCGCGCCGGCGACAATAATGTAAAAAACGTAGAAATTTCGGCAGTTTACTAGAGATAGGGCTAACGAGGGGAAATACACGGTGACAGACAGAGTGGGATGGATGATGGAGACGATTATCAGTTCCAGGACGAGCATATGAAGAATCTGTAGGCTGGAATGTGAGGGGCGACCGCGGCGGTACAGAATAGCGCTGATCAGCAGAATGATTAGCACGGATGTTAAACATTCGATAAAGGTGGTCACCATGAACCACGCTGTTAGGTGGACGGCAGCGGTGCCGCTGATTTCGATGGCGGGTGGCGCGATGGTCGAGTTAATGCTGATGTTGTACAGTGTTGTATTAAAACTTCTCAACATGTTAACAAGTCCCGGCCCAGATAATACTGAGCGTAAGGGTAACAGACAGATGCCAAATTAGTACTAACAGCGGTGTAATATAAAAATGCTTGTGTGACCTTTTCTTTATCCGTGAAAGGCACGTTTTAGTAAGAAAGGGATTTTTAATGTTTGGTGCCAACGTTGTCGAATGCATCTATGTAACGCATGGTATATATAGGGGGAAAAATGGGTCTAGCCGAACCAATCCCTTGTACTTCTGATGTAAGCCAGCTGGTGGTTTACGTTGTGGCTTGACAGTGTTTTATGTAAAGCGCTGCTAATAAGATTGCAGGTACTGGTAACAGGTAAGCAGCACTGCGGCACTGACGGTACATGTGGTATTAGCTGCACCAGGCAGATCCGGGCTATAATACAGTTTTAGCCTGTTTACCTGCAGTTGTACGAGTAGCCTTAATAGCAGCGCTTTACATAAAACGCTGTGCAGCCACAACGTAAACCACCAGCTGGCTTACATCAGAAGTACAAGGGATTGGTTCGGCTAGACACATTTTCCCCCCTATATATGCTTCTCTATATTATACGGTGTAAAAAATGCATCACTGCCCTTTCCACACGGTGACATTGGGAGTTATTCAAAAGGTCATTAATAATTCGCCGCCGTGGGAATTGGCAACGCATTCAGCCCATCGCAAGCCCATAAAACTGTAATGCGTCTTGCTGTATCTGTAGCAAAATCAACAATCGCGTGCAAATAGAATGCGCACACTGGGAATTATCCTAATAGACTATTCCCGTGTCGGCCGTGTGTCATTCGTGGAATTTCAGACTTTGATAAGGGAAATAGGCGCCGATTTAACGCTTCAAAGATCCCTATGGTTGATTAATTAGAAAACCGCATCGTGTAGTGTTCTTTGGCGGTGATGCCGGGAACTCGATGTGAGCTCTCGCTGTGTATTGCCAATCGAGGTGGAAAATAAGTCTTTTTCATTTTTACCAGCTAGTGACCGTAAACCGGTAGGGTAGAGCATGTTGCTATGTAATCCTTTACACTGTAATAAGTGAAAAAGCTCCTCTCGAAATAATAGGCAATAGAGACCGAGAACCGCACCCAGCTCGTGCACGTCATAGCATTGTGATTGGATTCGATGTTTTCCTGCATTTCCGGTAGAATTGGCAAGTGCAGGCTTCACGTTTTATTTTGCAGCACTACGTGCAACCATATAAGTGGCGCTAAAAATGCACATCACATGCCGTGTAATTATTGTTGTGTCTATACGGTACTATTTTGGGACTTATTAAAAACGCACAGCAATACCGTAAAAGCGCACACAGTGGCCGGATTCACTCTAGTGACATTTTGCAGAAATTAAGCACTGTATAACAAAAAGTCAGAAATGTTATCAACGTTCACCAAATAAATCCATATTAAAATGAAAACGACATGAAATACAGAGATACGTATGAAATACAGTATACATATACGACATGAAATATAAATTATCCATAGCACGTTTGCCCAGCTGACGGCTTATAGCAGGTATTGCCACACACACTGTAGCCGAAACCGCACACTATCCCGTTCGTGCAGGTTTCGCCGTTGGATGGCTTATAGCAGGTCGTTCCACACCGTTGATATCCGAACCCGCAAATGACCCCATTGGAACAGGTCTGCCCATCGGATGGCTTGTAGCACGTCGATCCACAGCGCTGGTAGCCGAAACCACATACTACCCCGTCACTGCAGCTCTCTCCGTTGGATGGTCGGTAACACGTGCGTCCACACGCACTGTAACCGAATCCGCAAACCAAGCCGCCCGTGAAACACTGCTCCCCGGCGGACGGTCGGTAGCAGGCGACATTGTTGCAGCTTGTGTAGCCAAATCCGCAGACTAACGCTTGGGCTGTAAAAAAGGTCACCAGCGTATACAAAAACAATGAATTTCCGTACAAACTTTCGGTCGATACTTGATCTTTAATTATGCACAGGTTAAAGATATAATTACATGCCAGTGACCTTTACCTTGCGAAATGAAAGCGCAGATTAGCAACACTGATGCGACATACATGTCGAATGATAAAGGCATTGTTCTTCTGTATAGGAAGTACAACAAAATGATTAATTAATTTACAAGACTTCCGTTTATCAATTGGTTAATTTATGTTATGTATACTGCGCTCTGTTAGGCAACACGCCGGTGTTTATATACAGAATTCTAGAGACAGGTGTGAGAATCAACAAATGCCGCTGCAGTTACGAATTATTGATGTTTACACTAATATTATAACGTATCGCTACTTCGGGATGACCATCATGATTCACAACAATGTACTGCATATTGCCGGAAGTGGGCGCCTTGTTTTCTTGCTACTATTCATCACAAACCATTGTCGTATGTAGTAAGTGCCGCGAAACGCTGATAAAGCGGAACCGAAACTAAATCATAAACCGGTAAGTAAAGTAAGCATTTCCGGAAGAATACCGAAGGGTTCATCGCGCTTATGCACGTTTAATGACAACCATGTAAATATCGTTCGATACATTTTTATGTCCTGAAACTGTATCAATCGCGAAATGGATACATTTTCATGGAGACATCCAATGCAAAATGGATGCTACATTTTTATGGGCGCTTAAACAACAAAATATAAATATACAGTAGTGATAATTTTTTTTGGTTTGCACTCGTATGTAAATCTTTGCAAGGTTTTTTCGATATGCAGTACTCTGTAGCATAGAAATGTAGGCACATACAAGTGAAGAAAGCCATAATATACAAACGAAAAAGTACGCGAATATTATAAATAATGTTCATCATCGTGTACTACGTATATTACGAGTGTTATGAAATATAGAAACTGTGACACAAATCAAAAATTTTCCAATACTTTTTTGATCGTACTTTTCATACAATAAACAAATAACTAAATAAAAGGAACAAGAGCGTCAAAACTCAAACAAATTTATTTTAATGTGGGCTTTCCCTTTATCCGGCGTAGCAAAGCCAGGCTGCGTATTTTCTTGGCTATCTCTTCCGGTGGATCAGGGAAGTCGCAATCCGGCTTGCTATCAACGAAGGTCTGCAAGGGGATGTCTTCGGCACTAATGCAGTACGGCGTAAAAACAGAATTAACCGCCCGGTCAATATTCAGCCGCTCGTTATACGACAGCCTGCTGGGACGCGTGCGGGTGCTGACCAGGACGATGGGCTGTTCACATAACCCAGTTTTACGGCTGGGCCGGGCGCAACCATAGGCGATGGCGATGGATGTGTAGTCGCTCAGAACCTCCACGACGTTCACTGGAACTACACATGCATAATTTACTGTATTAATATGATGTATAATTTACCGGCGTACAACCATTTAAAACCATTTACTGCCGTTAAAATTATTTTCAACTAAAACACCAAGCTGTTTTATGGCAGATTAAAAATTATATCTTAATGTCTTAATAATTTGAATTAAGTTAATTTTACTTTACAAAGAAAATAGTTTTGACTTTTAGGAAGTACTGAAAATATTTTGTAATAATTCTTATTCTTTTATCTTATGTATTTCCGACATGTTAATTAAGACAAGTATTTTGCTTACTCGGTGCATAGCCGGTGTCGGACAAATATAAGTCTCCCAGTTGGGTTCCATCCGTTCCGAAACTGCCCACCCAGTAGCCGTAGTGACAGTCGCCCGTTGGCGAGTGATAATTGGAGAACCCAAACCACATATACTCGGCGCTCGTCTCCGTCAGCGGCACCACCGTCCGGGTGATGCTGTGTACAAAAAAGCGGCCATTTATTGTGTGGGTTCCCGCTGGTGCGATGCGGCGATAGCTGTACCACAATCCGTACGTCTAACAAATAAAACAAATTACATCTGGGTTCCCCGGTTATGACAAAAGTAAAGGAAATTTGAAAATTTGGTAAACAGAAAAACATAATTATCAATACAACAGAATTCGAATATCAGTGTAATTTAAAATAGAAAAAGCCTGATCAACAAGAAAATTAGAGAAAGTATGATTAAAGATAAAATTAATCTTTATTATTCTACAGCTGCCAGAACACGCATCAATAAGCCGACGCAAATTTACACTAACAAGAATGAAGTATGGTCAAAATCATTAACACAAAAACATCCAAAATCGAGAGAATTTGTGCCGTGTATACCTTGTTCGGCTCATGCAGATAGGTGGAGGATGGCATAGTATTGGGAAATCCACATGGCTGTGCCGAGTATTGACCGTAGGCTAATTCCGGCGAGGGTGGATATATGGGAGCATCCAGATTGTCCGGATTGTAAATGGTGGACGCTTTCGCATATATCAAGGTGAATGCTGTAAAAAGTTGCAAGTGCATCAGTTGAAACTTTATAAGAAGCTGAATGTTTTTATTACTCGTACGTAGTCGAATGCTTAATAAGTATTTAATTTGTCGACTTACCGAATAACAGTAATAAAACTTGTATCATGTTGTGATAAGAGCTATAAATAACTTTAAACTAAACTGTAATCATCAGATCAACGTTGTACAGTTCTGTAACACTTACAAAATTTACACTCGCTTAGTACGAATTTACCAAAATGTTGTACATGGTTGATTTAAATTTTGTTACTGACTTTTATTGCAACACAGATACCCGGGATAAACCGCGTTTACCGTTAGCTGTACATACAGCTGCAACGTTCGAATGTATTTAATTGTAGAACCACAAGTTCAATGTCAAAATTGCCAGCATACTACAGCATGCCTGGTTCAGCTTCCGTTACGCTACAGATTTTTAGGGCAACTTTGGGGAAAAAAGTCCAACAATGGTAGCGACTCGTGCGTTGTCCCAGTATAAATACTTAACGTACTTTCGTTAAATCACGAAGACATCCATTACTCGTGCAAGGAGCATTCATGGTGTACAGTGTTTATATCAGATCAATATGTAGCGCCAAACTAATGCTACATACAGAGTACAAGTACAACCTTTAACCTTCCATACACATGCTGCAAGGCCTTATTATTTATATGTTTTAATGCTTAATGATATGGTCACGTGCATGCTGGAATTAGTATGCTGGATCGGTCAAGGGCGCGTCGAAAATTTAAATCAGTGTTAAACCTCAATATCTGACTGAAAAAAATTAACAAGTTTTATTTTTTTATCTTAAGTCGAACAAATTTTGGCCGGTAGCCATGGCTGTCACCAAGGAAGGCATTTTGGAAACAATTTCAACCACATTATCCATAATTTTATGTCCTTACCAAGCGAACACAAAGGTTTAGCCATAAAAAAGCTTGAAACCTACCGGAAACTAAGCGCATGTTCTTTGACTTCGCAACGATACGGCATACGTGCGGAATAAGTGCAATGTACAAGCTTGTCCCGTAATTTCCATCGTAAAGGTACAGCTAGCGCGAAATTTGCGCTTGAAACGATGGCCACGTCACTACGCTTATCTGATTGCCTAAATCCGCTCCGTAGTTAGATTGTCCATTACCACACCGACTGTTTCTTAGCCACCTTACGCCAAGCAGTTACTGTTATTCTCATTGAATTATATGGCGTGTACCAAGCCACCAGCCAGCCAAATGCATGTTACGTGTTTAAACAGTGTGGCGTGGCGCGCCGTAGTACGGATTTACGCGCAACACGTAAATTTGTAATGTTCGCTGTTCTGATGCGATGGAAATTACGGGACAAGCTTGTAATGCTAAAAAAAAGTTGAAATCAGCCAGTCGGTCACGAAGTTCAAAAAAGAAAGCAAATCAGGAACCAGTGTCCCGGCGCTGGGTTCAAACATACGGTAGAAGCTTTTATTTGTGCATTTTATAAAATATTTGTGTAATTTTGACGCATCGGTATATGCAGTATATGTTTGAACAGCTTGCAAAATACTTTTGCATATCTTTATTTGAATCTCCAACACCTTCTCCGCAACATATCAGCGCGCTTCATTTGCGATACTTATTCAACGACTTCTGCCAACAATACGGGATATTCCTTGTCTGCCATTGCATCACTAATACTAGGATTAAATTATTGTAAACATGCCTTGCACACTGTGCTGGAAAACATTTTTTGGCAGTTTGGACTGGGATGTTAATATGTAGGTTACACGTGTTTTTTGTGTTTTTGAAAATCGTAAATTTATGTAAATCTCGTTTGGCAATAATCATGTTTCAGATACACATAGTATCCATGCCCAAAGAAATTATACTTCATATGCGCAATCAAATTACCGCTATTCGCGTCTACGGTGTGGCTTTCCCAACACGATTCCTCCCTGGGAGAGGTATCATAAACCGCAAGATGTACGCTTTTAGAAAACTGAACAGAATGTCACTGCTTAATAAATGTTTATTAACAGCGGTAAATACTAAAACAGTTTAGCAGTTTTAACGGTAAATATACTGAAATTTTATTACTTCTACATAAATCTAATAATAAAACAGGAGTCTTTCATACGCTGCCGATGTTGTCAATGTCCTTAAATTAAATAATAAGGTAGTATTTATTATAATACAAATGATATCATTCTTGTGATAGCCATGGAAATTCGGTGTAAAGCCTATATAGTATAACACATAGCATTTACATTACAGCCTTAGATAAATCTTTTTCGAACGTTTACATTATAGGTGCGTGGAAAGGGTACATCTACCGGCAGAAATCTTCAACCGAGCCGGTAGATATCCTTAACAATATTTATGGTGTATACGGACTAAAAACCACGGCTGTTCCCTTTACAAACATTTTTGCGGAATATCAGTGGATACCCAGTTCCTATTATTCCTCAACGGATGGGGGCGCAACGTACGCATGCCAATACGACCATTGGATTAACCGTGTCGGCGAAGACGGCAGCCAAATTGCCACGGACTTTAATTCGGAAAGTACCCCGCCCTACGCTCCCAGTAAGAACTGAAGAAACAAAACAACGCCTTTTCCTTAGCAGTAAATCTATCATTTTCATGCCTGCCGAAATGTCCATGTGAAGTTACTGCGACCTTTTTATTGTGTGTGCCTTGTCTTCAGCTATCCATAGGCGCATGCGTCTAAATTTACCGATAATATCTATTTCTAATATTTGAATAAATAAGCCTTAAAGAAGTATTAAATATACTAAATAAAAACTATCCTTAAATTTAAAAATTAATTTTCATTTTGTTATATAATTATACGAATCAGCGTCGATTGTGATCTGTTTCAATGAGTTATTGACTAGTTCACAGTAACAACTGCATATTATTCCTTTACAGAGCCACAGACAATTAGAGCCATTTATTACGAATACCGCAGATTTTTCATTGACTGCGGCTGTGACATCCCCAATCTAGCCACCGGAATCTGTGACCTCCGCTGGTGTACGTCAGCACCCGTGTTCGACCGACCCAGTTATCGCTACGCGACAAAATGGACATCGACCGGATGGTGGATGCCGTGTTCGCTCCCTACTGCCTGTCGGCGGACGATATCCCGCTACAGCCGTTCGACGACACTAAATCGGACTGTAATTTACAACTGCCTGTCGGCTGCGCGAATGACTCGCTGCAGGTCATGGGAGATGACATTCAGGCCGTCGTAGATCTACACACGCTATATGACGGTTGACGCAGATACGGTTAACTGCTGTTAGCCTATTAATGTTTTGGACCTTTTCAGGATAAATTTAATTATACGGAGTTACAATTTAGTCTACAGTTGGTTCGATTTGAAATGGTAACGAAACGGTGTATTAAGAAAATTTTGCTGGTATCTGAATATGCTTCGCAGCTGAAACAATGCGACTTATTTATCGAAAAGGAATAAAATAGAAATGGAAGTATTATCGATAACCAAAATCAACGACGATAAAGTTATAGAGGAAAATAATATTGCCGTTAATTTTTGTAATAATTACCCCTTGAACGACGTGGTTGGTATTGCTTACATCCGCATTTTTTCAATTAGCATATTAATTTCTATGTATGACATTATTCGATTATCGTTATTGAGCTAGAGCCTTAGGCGGTACAGTGTACCATGGAGTAGCATCTATCTGTAAAAGTGAAAAAGTGTGTCAATACTGATGCATTTATTTTTTACATTCTCTTAACTATGTACATATATTTAAATCTTCAATACTTCTGTGGATTTAAAATTGCGCGATGCGAGAAACTAAATACCAGTTGTACTCCGGGGAACGTGTTGAATAGGGAACACGGCATCGTACATATTCGTACATAACATAACTACTCTGGAGTCCTGGACATGCGGGTTTCATAACAAAAGCACAGATAAAAATGCGAGGTCGAGTTTGATTTTTTAGCGGAATGTGGGTTAGAGCAAAAAACATTGCACAAACACAGTTACGATCAGCTGTTACCTAATTCCCGGGCTGTTGTACGGGTTTGACCGAACAGGATTACGTGAATGGTAACATCCGTTGGTGCTGATTTCGTCCTTCCAAAATTTCCTAGCGCTTCCATTTTTAGTTTGCGAAGAGCTGATTTTGCTTTTCTGTTTGGTGAGGCATCTGTCCGTGTATCCGCAGCCACGGATTTATTATTGTAATAAGTTCTCGAGTAGTTTTATTGAAATCTACTTTTTTTCGTTACTATAATGTTGGCCAAAACATTGTTGGGAGTGTGCGCTGTAGCGGCTCTCTGTAAGTCATTGCCATGGAATTATCTAACGATTACCGTAAAATTTATATAGAAATTTTTTAGTAACAGTTTAGGAAATATCTGACAATTAATGTAAAATTTATACAATTTTCTAGCATAATTATGGGATTTGTTCCGCTGGTGATTGTATAGTCATACGAATGCCGATCAGGTAGTCAATTACTGATTTCTTCAACCAGATTTTGTTGCAGCCCTTTTGAATTACTTCAAAGTCTGTCTTGTATACTGCTTTTCTTACATGCAGTTAGCTATCAATGTATAGAAAACATTTATTTCAACTGTTACTGCAAACCAACGGCTGATTGTATGTACACCAAACCAATTTGTACTGTAATATTCGCAAAAATTTTACCGACGCTTCACAGTAGGCTTCACTTTTACAAGAATGTATGGTTCGTAATTTCTAAAGCGCGCAAATCAATAATCTGAAGTAATCATAATCTAAATCTTTACTTATCTTAAAATAATTCAATTAATTTTACGAAAAATAAAGTATCAACTTCCTAATTTAATTTACACAGATTTTTTCGCCGCTTGTAGCTAGTTGCTTGTATATGTACCTGTGTTCATAGCTCTACATGGCAGCAGCGCTCAAAGAAATTATAGTTCTTCCTATGTGCAGTCCAATTACCGCAATACCGACCGCAGCTACCACAAGAAGTGTGGCTTTCCCAACGCCATTCCTCCGTGGGAAAGCCATAAACCGGAAGATGTATGTAACAGGAAATCTACAAAATTTCTCCTACACTTATTATGCAGTATGTAAATTAATCAGATTGAAGATTTAAAAAATAAACTGCAGACTTTTATTTAGTTTCAATTATTTTTGCCGCTCAATTTTGGTAATGTACAGTGCGTACCACAGTACCTTAACTACCGAAACTGCTAACTATGTATTATACTGTGCAATAAGGAAGGCCCATTTTCAAGTTGTATGTGTACAGGTACATGGACTGTGGTATATCTATCGGCAGTATTTATCCTCGGACGACACAAATACTCTCAACAATATCTTTGGCGTTTATGGACTGAATGCCACCGCTGTACCGTTGACGAATATCTTTGCCGAAAATCAATGGTTGCCCAGCTCGTATTATTCTTCGACGGATGGCGGCAACACGTATACATGTCAGTACGACCACTGGATCGGCAGTGTGGGACGGGATGGTAGTCAGATTGGGATCGACTATAATTCGGAAACCAATCCGGCATATGCTCCCAGTACGTGGCGATTATTTTCAGCTTTCAGATTTCTTTATACGAATACAAAATTTATGAATGCGATAATCATTACTAATAAATAGCCAAAATACCAAATTACGAAAATACCGTTTTAAAATAGATATAAAACGATGGAATGCGCTATTTACATCAAAAACTTTTTTGGTTATGACAAAAGGCCGGGAATTATTCCACAATCGATAATTTATTGTTCTTTAACAATGATGACGCGGAAAATTTCAATTGCGCATTGTGGAATTATAATTTTAACTGTTTTGTATCCTTCGAATACAGATACGGACACTGGGAATTAAATTTATTATTTTTTTCCACAGAAATTATTATTTCCATTTTACTAATTATAAAGCCTTTACACCCAACAGAGTCAAACGAGTGTTATCGGTACCTGTTGACGACAGCTGTTTAATGATGGTAATTTGATTCAGATCCGCAAAGCACCATGGCGATAAAGTACGATTACCGGAAGTACTCCATCGACTATGGCTGCAGCAGTCCCAATCTGAAGACGGGAATCTGCGCCTCCCCGATCGTTTACGTCAGCACCCGCGTACGCCCGACCCAGTTGTCGTACCACGAGAAGATGGAGACTGACCGGGTGGTGGACGCCGTGTTTGCGCCCTACTGCCGGTCAGCCGACGATATCCCGCTGCAGCAGTACGACGACAACAAGCCCGACTGTAGTTTACCGCTGCAGCCGCAAGACTGTGCAAATTCGACGCTGCAAGTCATGGGTATCGATACTGATATCTTCGTCGGTCTAACTAGGGTTGAAATTCCAACGGCTTTTGGCCGTTTTTGAAATGATTTGCAATGAAATTGATCTGAAGCTTGAAATGTGAAATGGTTGAAATTGTGATTTCAACCCTATCTAACTTCAGAGGATTCGTGGTCCAGCATCAGATCTGAGTATCTGACCATATCTCAGATCATGCTTTTCGGATACTGATTGATAAAATTTATTTTTTTCACGGTATTCGTAAATTTATTTCTCGCCATGATCTACAGGAAGCATTTCAAATTGTGTTTTTCCACATCACGGCTTAAAATGGCCCAGGCAAAACTTTTGATTAAAACGGAAGGTTTGAATTAAAAGAATATTCACTGCAGATTGAGAAATGCTACGAGAACAAACCGTAAACATTACACATGACATATTATACCGTGGTACAACTAAAATATACTGGGAAAATATCTTCTTTGACAGATATTTACATTTGTTATATCTATATAAAGACTGTTCAGGCTATCACAATAATTGACCGGAGTGAAGGAAAGGTCATCTAACTCAGCTAAACGCAAAGATGTTACGGAAGCCCGTCTGTTACAGAAGTGCACCGATGACGTCATTCCGGTTTTGAGCATGCGGATTTCATAACAACAACTGCACAGTTACAAATTGAATGCGGGTTAGGTTGAGGAAAAAACCTTTATGTAACATATAACTGTAACTACGACCAAGTATGGTCTAATTCCTGGGCTTCTGCAAGGGTCTGACCGAGCAGGATTACGTGAATGTAGTAACTTCCGTTGGGTGTTTATTTTTACGTCCTTTCAAAATTTGGTAGCACATCCATTTGTGGTTTGCGAACAGAACTACGCTCTTGTAGTTTGATTTATGGTTGGGCATTTATATCAGTAAACCCGAAAACCACACAATTTCTGCTTTTCCGTCATTTTAATGTAATAAAGTATTAATTCCAACTATTTTTCAATATTATGAAGCTGGCCAGAATATTGTTGGGAATGTGTGCCGTGGCGACTTCCTGTAAGTTCTGATCATGGAGATCTGGCACTTTAACTGCCCGATGTATTGTGTACCTTTTATTACCAATTCAGTGCTGTTACTTGAATAATTACGCTACTGCCGCTGATCAAATTCTTTAACTACTTAAAAAAGTTTTACATTGTAACTAATTTACTATTCACTACAATTATTCCTTACAGTATGGATGACAGCAAAGATTTAAATGATAAATACACAAACTTATTTGGGAGTTTTAGTAATAATACATTAATACAATAAATAATACAGTAATATTATATTTGTGGATCATTTTCTCGACTTCCCGCAATGAAAACGGGTAGCATCGGCGAAATCTGCGCATACACTGTAAATTTCCATAAGCCATCAATATCTAATAATAATATTTAAAATTTAAAAGAACTACTTTTTATAAATAGACAGCCAGGTGTTTCTTATACTGGCATCATACAAGGCGTTTACAACGCATTTTATAAAAAGCATAACAACAAGTAAAGTTATAATTTTAAAAGATATTTTGGTTGCCTGAATTTATTTGTACAAGTACCTGTGTTCGTAGCTCTACATGGAAACACCGCTCAAAGGTATTACAACTCTTCCTATGCGCAGCCCAATTACCGCAACAGCGACCGCTACTACCATAAAAAGTGCGGCTTTCCCAATATGCTCCCACCGTGGGAAAGCCATAAACCGGAAGACGTACGTAATTGAAATTAAAATTTTCCCTACATTTACTATTTATTAAATTAGTCTTTAATAGGCAACAGCCATTAAAATTAAGAAAATTCTACCACCGCCACACTAATGCACAGTTAAGTTTTAATTTTTTAATTAGAAAAAGATACGATGGACCTTTTGCCAAAATTTAAAATCTTCGACTGACAGTTTTGGTGATGTACTTACAGTAGCATAACTAACAAATACAGCAAAAAATTTAATGACAATTAACGAGTTAATTGATGTTAATGTTAGCTGGAGGACATGCGCTCCCGCTCTGTCTCCTTTCGCCGTGTGTTGCGAGTTACGTGAGTCTGTTGGTGGCGCTGCGCGTCGCCGTGGCGCTTAGATCAAAGCGGCCGCCGTCATGCACGGGCATGCTGTTTGCACTTGGTACTGTTCGTGTGCTCGCATTGCATGGTTCTGCAGTTCTCACTGCTGTCTGTCTTTGCTCCTTAGATATCGTGTGCGCGCGAGTGATCTCTGTTCTTTTCTGTTCGGAATCGAGATCTTCCATCTTCCTTGATCTGCATTTTGGACTTCGGAATGTTTAGCCGTTCCGCGCGCCGTGTTCCGCGCATCTGCGATAGCTGTTTTCTAGCTGCCATCTGTGCGATGGCTCAGCTCCTCGTTATCGCTTTCTAGGTTCTGTCAGACTGTCACCATCGGTGACTGGTTATATCCTCGCCAGAATTTCAGAGCAGCTCTTTATGCGTCATCTAAATCCACACCGCATCCGAAGAGCCAAGCGAACAGCTCGCACTCAGCTTGAACGCCACTCGCTCGTTAAGCGGCCCTCCGGAGAACCATCAGTGCGAAGGGAAAAGCGGCCAAGATCAACCACTGCTCAGCGGACAAGTTACACCCGTCATCAATTATCTGCTGTGGCTAGGCCTATCGGGAAGCTAGGCCACGAAGGAAAGCTGCACCAGTTTTGACGCGAGCCCTTCATTGGACGGCAGGGCAGGCCTCCAACTACGGTGGCGACTCGCACCTAACCACGACGTCAGTCAAGCCACCGCCAACGGCTGCACGTGACTCTAACGGCAACACAGGCCTTCAACTGCGGCTGCATCTCCCTCGGACAGCAACGAAGCACCCTAACTACGGCCGCTTTACCTCCGACAGCGACAGCCCCCTTCCAACAGCCGGGCGCAATACTAGGCCACTGACGAGAGCTGCACCATCCTCGGACGGCAAGGTAGGCCCCCAGTTGCAGCCACACCTTCCATGGACGGCAATTAGGCCGCCTACGAATAGCTGTCCCCATATCTGACGCAAGCAGGCCCATTAACGGCGGCCGCATCTTCCTCGGACGGCTGACAGGCTCATTCCCCTCGGCGGAGCACACATCCGACAGCGAGCTGGTGATCTATCAAGGGCACCTTCCTCGGACGGCAGGCAGGCCCCCCGCCTACGGCGGCGCCTTCCTCCGACGGCAAGCGGGCACAGACCTAACAGCCGCACCTCCTTCGGACGGCAGACCGGACCGCTAGCAACGGTTGCACCTTCCTCGGACGGCATACAAGGCCACCAACTTCGGCTGCGCCTACCTCCGACGGCAAGCAGACCCCCAGCGACGGTTGCACCTTCCTCAGGCGGCATACAAGGCCACGAACTTCGGCTGCGCCTTCCTCCGACGGCAAGCAGACCCCCAGCGGCGGTTGCACCTTTCTCGGACGGCATACAAGGCCACCAACTTCGGCTGCGCCTACCTCCGACGGCAAGCAGACCCCCAGCGGCGGTTGCACCTTCCTCGGACGGCATACAAGGCCACCAACTTCGGCTGCGCCTTCCTCCGACGGCAAGCAGACCCCCAGCGGCGGTTGCACCTTCCTCGGACGGCATACAAGGTCATCCAACTTCGGCTACGCCTACCTCCGACGGCAAGCAGACCCCCAGCGGCGGTTGCACCTTCCTCGGGCGGCATACAAGGCTACGAACTTCGGCTGCGCCTTCCTCCGACGGCAAGCAGACCCCCAGCGGCGGTTGCACCTTTCTCGGACGGCATACAAGGCCATCAACTTCGGCTGCGCCTTCCTCCGACGGCAAGCAGACCCCCAGCGGCGGTTGCACCTTCCTCGGACGGCATACAAGGTCACCAACTTCGGCTGCGCCTACCTCCGACGGCAAGCAGACCCCCAGCGGCGGTTGCACCTTCCTCGGACGGCATACAAGGTCATCCAACTTCGGCTGCGCCTACCTCCGACGGCAAGCAGACCCCCAGCGGCGGTTGCACCTTCCTCGGACGGCATACAAGGTCACCAACTTCGGCTGCGCCTACCTCCGACGGCAAGCAGACACCCAGCGGCGGTTGCACCTTCCTCGGACGGCATACAAGGCCATCCAACTTCGGCTGCGCCTACCTCCGACGGCAAGCAGACCCCCAGCGGCGGTTGCACCTTCCTCGGACGGCATACAAGGCCACCAACTTCGGCTGCTCCTTCCTCCGACGGCAAGCAGACCCCCAGAGGCGGTTGCACCTTCCTCGGACGGCATACAAGGCCACCAACTTCGGCTGCGCCTTCCTCCGACGGCAAGCAGAGCCCCAGCGGCGGTTGCACCTTCCTCGGACGGCATACAATGCCACTAACTTCGGCTGCGCCTTCCTCCGACGGCAAGCAGACCCCCAGCGGCGGTTGCATCTTCCTCGGACGGCATACAAGGCCACCAACTTCGGCTGCGCCTTCCTCCGACGGCAAGCAGACCCCCAGCGGCGGTTGCACCTCCCTCGGACGGCATACAAGGTCACCAACTTCGGCTGCGCCTACCTCCGACGGCAAGCAGACCCCCAGTGGCGGTTGCACCTTCCTCGGACGGCATACAAGGCCACCAACTTCGGCTGCGCCTTCCTCCTGCGGCAAGCAGACCCCAGCGGCGGTTGCACCTTCCTCGGACGACATACCAGGCCACTAAAGCCAGCTACAGCTTCCACGGACGCGACTCATGCTCCGTAGCTACGGCGACGCCCTCCTCAGACGGCAAGCAGGCACACCAAAGACGGCAACACCTTTCTCCAACGGAAGGGCAAGCCAACAATTATGTCGTCACCAACTTTTGCGGACAGCAAGCCACCAACGATGGCTCCACCACCTCCGACGGCAAAGCGGGTTGTTCCAGCTACGGCTTTCCCTCCCACCGGCGGCATGAAAGCCAACATGACTGTTGCACCACCTCGGACGGCAGGGCAGGCTATAACTAAGGCCGCACCCAGCTCCGACGGCAAGGCAAGCCAACAGCGACGGCTACACCTACCGCGGACGGCAAAGCAGGCCTTCAACCACGGCCACATCCTCCTCCGACGACCACACATTACCTGCAACTACGCCCGGATTGTGTCCAACAGGTAGGTAAGCCTCCAGCCACAACTGCACCTACATCTAGCGACAATGCGTGCCACTAACTGCAACCGCCTACTTTGGACGGCAAGGCAAGCCAGCAGTGACGGCCACAGTTACCTCCGACGGCAAGCAGACCCCCAGCGGCGGTGGCACCTTCCTCGGACGGCGTACAAGGCCACCACCTCCGGTGCGCCTACCTCCGGCTCCGAAGGCAAGCAGACCCCCAGCGGCGGTTGCACCTTCCTCGGACGGCATACAAGGCCACCACTTCCGGTGCGCCTACCTCCGACGACAAGCAGACCCCCAGCGGCGGTTGCACCTTCCTCGGACGGCATACAAGGCCACCACTTCCGGTGCGCCTACCTCCGACGGCAAGCAGACCCCCAGCGGCGGTTGCACTTTCCTCGGACGACATACAAGGCCATCACCTCCGGTGCTTCCCGTGCTTATCTCCGACGGCAAGCAGACCCCAGCAGCGGTTGCACCTTCCTCGGACAGCATACAAAGCCACCACCTCCGGTGCGCTTACTTCCGACGGCAAGCAGGTCACTAGCGGTGGTTGCACTTTGCTTGGAAAAACCTGACTGGATGCTGACATACCACGGATCCTGCCATACCACGCCGGGATCATAACACCGCACCACTCCTTATCGGCAACGTAACGACGTCAGCCTTGGCGACGTAAAGATAGCCGGATTTTGCCTTCTCCCAATTGAACTCCGAATCTTCAGCAAATACATCCGCAGAACCGTGCAACTGCTCATCAATTCTTATATTGGGTTGTTTGGGGTTTTGTTTGGGGCCTTCGGTTGCGCAGGGCACTGGTCGCTCTCTTCCGCCGACCCCCGGTCGGCCGGCTTCTCGCTGACCCACGGTCACCGCACACAGCCGATCACAGAGAGCACCAGCCTCCCAGCAGCCGGGGCTCCAGTGCCCCCAGTGGAGTCCGGAAGCGGTAACATTAAATGACAATTAACGAGTTAATTGATGTTAATGTTAGCTGGAGGACATGCGCTCCCGCTCTGTCTCCTTTCGCCGTGTGTTGCGAGTTACGTGAGTCTGTTGGTGGCGCTGCGCGTCGCCGTGGCGCTTAGATCAAAGCGGCCGCCGTCATGCACGGGCATGCTGTTTGCACTTGGTACTGTTCGTGTGCTCGCATTGCATGGTTCTGCAGTTCTCACTGCTGTCTGTCTTTGCTCCTTAGATATCGTGTGCGCGCGAGTGATCTCTGTTCTTTTACCACCCGCCACACCCTGCTGTTTTCTTGTGCTGTTATTTCGCACCTGCTCAATAAAGGGGCCTTCGGTTGCGCAGGGCACTGGTCGCTCTCTTCCGCCGACCCCCGGTCGGCCGGCTTCTCGCTGACCCACGGTCACCGCACACAGCCGATCACAGAGAGCACCAGCCTCCCAGCAGCCGGGGCTCCAGTGCCCCCAGTGGAGTCCGGAAGCGGTAACATTAATTAAGGTTTTTTTCTCATGAGAAATAAATATAGATACATTATAATGTAGGTGCATGGACAATGGTATATTTACCGAATTCTAGAATCCTCTGATGGCACGACTACTCTTAATGATATTTTCGGCGTTTATGGTCTGAACGCCAGTGCTGTCCCGTTGACGAATACCTTTGCCGAAATTCAATGGCTACCGGCTTCCTATTATTCTTCCTCGGATGGCGGCAACACGTACACCTGTCAGTACGACCACTGGATCGGTACAGTGGGACGAGACGGCAGCCAGATCGGGATCGATTATAATTCGGAAACCAATCCGTCATATGCTCCCAGTAAGAGACGATTATTGCAGCTTCACTTAATACTGCTAATGATTCATGGATACCATAGACGATACAAACAAATAATAAGAATTACTGCAATATGCTACTGTAAGTGTGTAAGGATACTGTTTAATAAATATGCAGTGGCACGCGCTAATTCTACAAGAATTTCTTTCCCCTCGACACCATTTTACAATATGGCTGGAATTTACTGTTTTTGAATACTCTACTGGCTAAATAATTTCCTGTTAGCATGCGGGATACGAAGTATCCCGCATGCCTGATACTTCAACTACAATAATTAAACCTGAACACAAAATAATAACATTTTGCTTCGGCAAAATACTGATTCGGAAAATCAAATTTATTGAATTTTCTTCTATAGATACTTTTCATTTATATATAATTTACTAGGCATCGACTTTTTCCAAGAGTATTAGGTAAAGAAATGGCTCATGTAGAGAAATCTCCAAAAACGTTTTGACAAAACCTTGGTTCAGCTTATTTTTTCGTTTTATTGTGCCATATGCTCTCGTATTCATGTAAACATCAAGTAGCACATAAATAAATACTAGTATAAGCAAAACGTCAGTATTACGCGCGTTTGTTGTCACGTTTGTCGATGCCCTTTGATTATTTTCAGTTTGAAGCTGGATTTTGATAACTTACGATTAGATAAACTTTACCATGTACCTGTTCACGACAACTGTTTAATGATGGTAATTTGATTCACGATCAGATCCGCAAAGCACTATGGCTATAAAGTACGATTACCGGAAGTACTCCATCGACTATGGCTGCAGCAGTCCCAATCTGAAGACGGGAATCTGCGCCTCCCCGATCGTTTTCGTCAGCACCCGAGTACGCCCGACCCAGTTGTCATACCACGAAAAGAGGGAGATTGACCGCGTGGTGGACGCCGTGTTTGCGCCCTACTGCCGGTCAGCCGACGATATCCCGCTCCAGCAGTACGACGACAACAAGCCCGACTGCAGTTTACCGTTGCAGCCACAAGACTGCGCCAACTCGACGCTTCGAGTCATGGGTATCAACACTGATCTTCTCATTGGTTTAACTTTAGAAGATCCATGATCCAGTATCAACTGACAGCACATTAAAGATTTAATTTTTTTAGCATCTCAAATCGTGCCTTAATTGGATAACAGGCTATTATGAAGTAATCAATAACGCAGTTTGGAAGCCCCTTATACCGGTAAAAATGGTTAATTAAAGAATAGAATTTCGAATTGTGTCCGTACGGTACATGCACCTTTTGGAAACGAAAATCGTTCAGCGGAGGCCGACTACCAAATTAACCGGCACTGAAAAATTTACAAATGAAGCGTTGACACTAATTGACTGTTAACTTTTGTACCGTTTACGTTATTCATTTAATTTCTGGAATCGGGTCAGAATCAAAAGTGGCGCATAAAATTGAGGAGCATTTTTTACATAAAAGTTTAAAATGGCCAAACTAAAACTTACTGAAACATACTGAAATCAGACTGAAAGTAAAGGCTTCAAATTAAAAAATATTCAATGCGAATAGGGAATTAACCCGCGTAAGCGATGTACTGTGAAAATTGAAACGTACTGCGCGAATGTCCTTCTTCGGCGTATGCAAATCTCCCTGTTGATAACACCAACCCACCTTATACTGACCAACCGGTCGTCATCTATGTTATCCCGGGTGATCGTCACGGCAGCCCTGTTGTACGGAAATTTATTGTGCCATTGTAGCAGGTTATCCACTTATTTTAGAAAATTAAAGAGGTTACCGTGCGGGTTGATAACTTGATAGCATCGAAAACTGACAGAAAATCAAAACACATTCTGTAATAAAAATCTAATTTACACACCGATCGATCCGATGCGCATCGTTCGGTCTGTTAGTGCACGCCAGTATACCTTTTCCTGTTAAGAACTTAATTTCACCCAAAATTATTTAGAATAGTTCTGGGGCTAGTTGTCCATATTTAGGAGTATCGGAAATTTAGTCTATATAATTATGTATAAAAGGGCAAAAAAGTATATAAACAGCAATAATGTAATGCTAGCAATATAATGTTACTTTGGCGCGCCCAATAATATTAATGGCGCACCAAATAATATCGCACCTATTATTCGTACCCAACATAATATTAAAATTTTATTACGAAGATTTTATAATTATTTTTGCTGTTATCTAGTAAAGGAAACCAGCAGTAAGCTGCGAGCTTCATTTCTCTTGCGACCGTCAGCGTAATCATTAGTTCCACCATTACGAGATACAATAGTTCATCGGTTTACACGTGCAGATCGACCGTGATTGTGTTTTAGTTTAGGTATGCGGTAATACTGTTTTGTAACGAAAACAAAAACTTAGCCTAGGAACTATTTTTCTGTTGCAATGGTGCGCTGTAAAACGGACACTTGTTCAACGTAATTGTTTGGTTTGCGTTGTACAGTATTTATTTTACTCATAAAGGTCATGCAGAATTAGGCGCCGTTGGTGCACTGTTTTGTCGCTAAATATAGGGTGATATCCTCTTTAATTTCTGACACATTTTTTTCTTTTACGATCAGTCGAATGAAATGCATTTTGCATGTAGAACAAAAAAACTACTTAGTATGTACACAAGTACAATAATTATTTCATTTTCGGAACGAGATTCCTAGTGATCACTGAATTCTGTTATCTTAGCCGGGACCTCTTGTAATGCGTAGAGGCTTTGTATTTTCTTGGCGACACATCCGGGCTGTGAGGGAAACGTGCAATCCGGCTTGGCATCGTTGAAGGTCTGCAGCGGGATGTCCTCCGCACTGATGCAGTACGGAGTGAACACGGAATTGATCGCGCGGTCCACTTCGGCCTTCTCGCTGTACGTCATCTTGCTGGGCCGCTTCCGTGTGTTGACGAACACCACCGGCTGCTCGCATAAGCCGGTGCGCAGATTGGGTTTAGCGCAACCGTAATCGATGGAGAATTTGTTGTAGTCATATAGAAGGGCAACCAAATTTGATGCGCCTGTAAGAAATAAACAAACAAATTACTCCTCATCTCAGTGAAATCCCAAAAACGTTCAAAGAAAATATCATGGCCCTAATAATAAAAATTAAATAATTGTCCATTAATTAAATTTAACGTCATCAACCACAATCCTTGTACATAATATTAATCCATTGAATTTTAATAATTCTTAGTATTAGCGAATAAATAACGGAAAGCAAATCCACTGTAACAGAGTTGGACTGATAATCCCGGCTTTGGTGATAATAAAATCGGTTCTGGCGATTTTTAAATTCGTTTCTCGACTAAATTATTGTGTGGTGGGATTGCAAAGCGTAACAGTGTATCAATGTATGGCAAATTACGTTCTTATTTCTAATTATTATTATGCAGGCAAATTACTTTCCGAACGGTTTGTGCTGAATCATATTCAAAAAAATTAAGCGGCGCTCCGTACTTGGTGCGTAGCCGGTATCCGATAAGTATTCATCGAACAGTTGACTTCCGTCCCGCCCCACGGGTCCTACCCAGAAGCCATAATGGCAGGTGTTGTCCGGTGCAAAATATGCCGCGCCCACTTGCCACTGGTATTCTGCTGGGATATCGGTCAAGGGCACCACCGTGGATTTAATGCCGTAAATGAATACCCGCGAGTTGGTCATGTGTATCCCGCCGGGTAACACTTGCCGGTAGGTGTGCCATAATCCGTGTATCTATTTGTACCAAAATAAATTACTCATTCATTAATTTGTTTTATTAGTTTTATACATCCATATCAGCGATATTCAGTGTTAAATTTAATAAGATCATATTTTTATTATTATATTGTTTAATAATTAATAAAATTATTTAATTTTCAAAACCTGTATTTAGTTAGTGTTTAAATTAATTTTAAAAACGAGGATTACATGTATTAACTTTGTGGATAAAAGCGGTGTATACAATAGGTAGCTGAAAAACAGTACGTGCACACCGTTGGCTTACGTCTTTTGGACGATGGTTAATAAGTCCCGGAATTTCATTAGGAAATCCACATAATTGCCGGGAAAACTGGCCATAACCAAATTCCGGTGAGGGTGGATACAGCGGAGATTCGGATTTTTTGGCAGCTTGGACGAGGACGCTGATTGTCCCCATAACTAAAAACAAACAATTAATTTGTGCAGTCTTACTGAATGTCGAGTACAGAATTAATGTTGTATTAATGTCGTTTGCTGCTACAAAATCTTAAATCAATAACAGTCAAATAATTACAGGGAATCTTTTAAAAGGCACTTGCTGATCTTCACTTACCAAGGATAGCAAATCGCATATTCATGGTATATACTACAATAATATTATAATTATTATAATTACACAAATTGCAGATCGTCGACGGTGAGAATTGCAGCAAGACCAATCTGCATCTCGGGAAGGTGTGGACGTTGCGTGAATTATTCGTAAAGTATTATGTCACACCCGCGTTATGCATCTGCCCTAGTGACACAATCTGGATCCTGTGTTATGTGTAATATGTTTGTGCATAATTACTGTTACGCAACGACAAAACTACATAACATCTCCGCTACTGTGCGACCGGGACAAGCTGGTGCAGTCAGTGCAATACCGTAGCATTTTATTTGGCTGAATCCGTACTCGTAAATATTCTACCGGTTGCTGGTTATATCTTTAGCGGCAGATTTGAACCTTTTTTTGTATTCGTTAATAAATATACAAAGTACCGCAGATATTATCCGCAAAATGGATTATCATGCCCACCTGCCGTTATCGCCTTTAGCCATGGTGCTGCTCGCAATCAGTAAGAATTGTTTTCACTATAACAGAAATATCACTCCAGTAGTTAAATAACGTCAGCTTGTTAGAAAGTGATAATATTAAAAATCTGCTCAACTCCTTGTGTTGTTCGATTTTTTCCGGCGGTTATGGGCTCGTTTCGTACGAGACACCAGGAGCCAGCGCATACGTCGTTGGCAAGTATAATGCCTCGGTTTATGCCACACCGGATGTGGCCTACGGTCGACTATGTGGTCTTCCCAATGTGATGCCGGCAATGGAGAGTCTCGAGCCGGAAAAGGTATATTGCGAATTCAAATTATTTGCGCATTAATATTTGAAAAGATACAAAACTTTTAACGCACACCTTGCACTCGGACCTTTATATCTATGTGTATCTATGTGTATTTTATAATAGTCTGTATGTATGGCATACTATTACGTCTACCAATTTGATATCGCATTCGTAATCGGACTAAGAATCTGTTATGCGAAGTAATATACGAAGCATCAGCTTAAAACAATTTTCAAAAAGTCTCATTTATTTTTTAGGCAGTGGTTGTTAAAGGTCTAGTGGTGGTTTATAATGGTTTCTCGCTTAATATTCAAAGGTATATGCACATATACATGTAGATGTCGAAACAACCTCATGGTTTGTATAAGCAGACGCACGGACTGTGGTACACCTACCGGGCACTTACTTCACCATTCGTACCGCACGGCCTCAACGAGAAACTGTACGTGCACAAGATCAGCCGGACGGTGGTACCGCTGACCAGTATCCTGGCGGAATACCAGTGGACAGTGGGATCGCACTACTATCCAACGGAACCCGGCGTCTGTCAGTTCTGGTACTGGGTCGGCAGCGTCGGACGCGATGGAACGGAGCGAGGCGATGTTTACTTGTCACGCAGCAGTTATATTCCCAGTATGTTCTTCGTTGTTTTCTTTATTTGGCTAACTGAACACCATGCAATGGTTACCATTATATTTTTTTGTTTCTCTCATAGTCCCAACGCATTTTGTGGCGGTGCTGCATAAAGACGACAAATACTACATTGAGTATGGATGTGCGGAGACCAACCTGGCCACCGGCATCTGCAGAGTACCGATGGCATTCGTACGCACCCGAATACGGCCCAGTAAATTGTCGGCCTACGACCGGCAGGAGATCGACCGGGCCGTGAATGCGGTGTTTGCACCGTACTGTCTGACGGCGGAGGATATTCCGCTGCAGAGCTTCGTGGATGCCACACCCGACTGCGAATTTCCCGAACCACCCGAGTGCGTTCCCCAAAAGATAAAAGCGCTTTCGCAGCTACCCGAGCCTGTGCTTTAATTCAACGCTTCAGCGTGGCGTACCGCGTATATGGCCTATATGGCGTACCGCGATGCACAGTATTGAACTGAATTTTATTTAAACTGTAAGTCTGTATTCCTAAATATTTTGTCAACGTTGGTTTTGTAATATTTTGTAAAATTTTGTATCAGGTTCATGAGCAGTTTATAGCAAAAGACTGTTCCTTTGGGCATAGCCGCATACTATAGCAGCAAAAACTGGACTACAAGATCGGGATTGTTTGCAGTACAATTTCTATGACAAATACGCATTGTGCGTACACATCCTTAAATATTTCCTCCGTTCAACAAACAATATACGGCAGAGATTAAAATTAAATTTGTAACCATGCGGTATTCAGGTAATTAATTAGTCTGGATGGCAGCAGAAATTTTTATGGCTTATGGAAGCATTAATGCTTTCATAAGCCATAGAAATTTCTGCTGCCATCCAGACTATATATATATATATATATATATATATATATTTGGGGTGAAAGTGCCGGCGGATTATGCGTGCCAGCAAATACGTGCGCGCGATTATACTGTATAATTATGTTTTCCAGTGTTTCAGTGTTGTGTAGAACGCTTTCTGTGCGTACAATTTTGTTATTTGTTTTAAAAAACAAACGTTTGTAATTATGCAGCTGGTATGTCCGTTTTCGTGAATAAATAAAAAATTTTATGAGTAACAAATCGGCAAGGGCTGGTCTCGTGGAAAATGGAAAATGTAAACAACCGCGCCCTACACACCACCACTTGTACGGTCAAAAAATTTAACGTCTGAGAATAATTAGCAGCTGCTCATAGAATATCAGGAAATTTCTAGTATCATAAGGCAGTTGAAATGACAAACCGAAATCCAAAACGCTTTAACTGTTAGCTTTCGCATAACTCCAGTACGCAGCCGGTTCATGTAAACCTAAACCATGCAGAATATGGCAATCAAGATGGCGATACAATCCGTATTTTACAGTACAGTAACACTGTACATCAGTGTAACCGCAAAAAACGCTCGTAATCCACCTCTCGCGAAATGCATTGCGCGGTATTGAAGTTTTTGTTGTAGGTAAGCTCGATGAATTCTTGCAGTGTTAACCCCAAACCCGTTAAAAAGTTAAGTTTTATTTAAAACACACAGAATAGTTTAAAACATTTATTACATGGGCATCTGAATAGTGCATTGGGTTCTGATTAGCAGGGGTTAGAATACTGGTGCGGGTAGCTGCGAAAGAGCTTCTATTCTTTGCGCCACACACTCTGGCGGTTCCGGGAACTCGCAGTCAGATGTGGCATCCACGAAGCTCTGTAGCGGAATATCCTCCGCCGTTAGACAGTACGGTGCAAGCACCGCATTCACGGCCCGGTCGATCTCCTGGCGGTCATAGGCCGACAGCTTACTGGGCCGTGTCCGGGTGCTGACGAGTACGATCGGCGCTTTGCAGATGCCGGTGGCCAGGTTTGTTTCCGCGCAGCCGTACTCAATGTAGAATTTGTCGTATTCATGCAGCACAGCCACAAAATGGTTGGGAACTGCCGAATAAAAAACAAAGTTAAACGATGATCTTTGTTACAGGTTAGCTAGCCGGCAGAAGAACGTACTAGGCAGATACTCGGATCGGGATGAGTAAGCATCACCTCGCTCCGTCCCATCGCGTCCGACACTGCCGACCCAGTACCAGAACTGACAGACGCCGGGCTGCGTGGAGTAATAGTTCGATCCCACGATCCACTGGTAATCCGCTCGGATACCCGTCAACGGCACGACGGTTGATTTAATCTTGTACACGAAAAATTTCTCATTGATGCTGTGCGGTACCAACGATGACGTCTGCGCTCGGTAGGTATACCACAATCCATAGGTCTATTCACACATTACAAATCGGGGTTTTTGGTATTTTCGGTGTTTTAACGTTATTCTAAGGTAGCATAAGTATCAACGGTGAAAATCGCAAGTTCTAGGGTCAGTAATATTTACTATTAATTTGATTTTTATTTGTTAAATTTTAATTGATCATTTGATTTTCATGTTTCTGTTTTCAATATTAAACCGAAACACTTTGCACGTCATGCGCATAAAGATAACGGATAGAGAAGGATTGATAGATGTTATTATTTTCATATAATAACTTTCACTCTAGTTTCATGTAGTTATTGTTTAATAAGTTTTTGGATATAAATTAATCTGAGGTCTTGCTTCTATTGCATGTTTTATTACAGTAGACTATATAGTAGTAGCCTTTTTATTACAGTAGGTGTTGACTGTTTAATTGTATAAAGAAATAATCTGTACCGGTACACTACGCTACATGTAATCATCAACTGACTTCACTTAATTTTTTAAATCGTATTTTTCGAATAGTTTCTGTTTGACAATGCGCACAAGCAAAGTATAACAAACGTACCTTTTCCGGTTGGAGATTCTCCATTGCCGGCATCACATTGGGAAAGCCGCATAATCTGCCGTAAGCGAGATCCAGGGACGCACCGAGCGACGCATTATACTTGCCCACCACGTATGCATTGACTCCTGTAGTCTCGAAAACAACCGCACCTGCGAGGAAGAAAAGCATTTAATAGGACTCGGAAAAACACATATTAATAATAACAATAATAATAAACAACCACTGTGGTTCCTCGTGGTTTCCTGCTGTCATACGATGTACCTAACTGCTGTTACGTCCTATCAACTTCCGTTGTTCTACCTACCGCTGCCCTTATTTCGACGCTAGTCTCCCTGCTAGCCAGCAACCATCATATTGTAGCATTGAAGTCAAGTATTAATATACGTGATTATACATAATTTACAATAATTATCGTCTACACTAATTACTTATGGGCCTTAATATTCTTTAAAAGATGTCTTACTTAAAGTGAGTAAAATAGTTGTCTTACTTAAGAGCACGAAGATCAACGACGGTAACCGAATCCGTAAATAGTAATGCTCGTACATGGCGCTTCCCGGTTACGATTATCGCACTTTATTGTAAATACAGTATTATGATAAGGGAAACCTGATAGTATGCTACAGTATCCTTTAGCAAACTGCTACTCCGGTTCAGTGTCATGTTAGAAAAAGGCTATTGGTTCAAAATATTGGTTCAGTATCGTGTTAGAAAAAGGCCGGTGTGAACTTGTAACCACTGACATAATCATATTTGTTGCATGATCAGGTGTTTGCATCGGTTTGATCGCTTTGATGAATGTGTTTTTGAGGCGCTTTGCATTATCCAAAGAAAGCTACCGGGAGTTCTAAAAGGTTTACCGAGTAGAAGTTCTTTATCGTGTGGTTTTTACAGCGCTTTCATAACGAATGCACGATAGTTCCAGGATAATCGATGGTTTGCATCTGGAGCTCGCTTTGTGCTTTATGCAACCGCACTGTTAACTGAATACAACTGTTTGTTAACTGATTGCTTTATGCAACCGTACTGAAAAAAAACAATGATGGTCAGGTCTAACGGTTGCTTAATCTAATTGTGAAATGATATTGCAGATGCTAAAAAGACACAACCAGCAGATAAAACAGCCTTTAATGTAATAGTAATTGGTTTCTCATAATTTCTGTCTCCCAAATAAATCACTGCACAAATTGCAAACAACGTTTGTTTGCGAACACTAAAAAGTAACGCACAGCACATTCTTGTAAATGTTTTCACAAATGTGCATATAACAACCACGCTCTACAGCATACATTTTAACCGGTTAAAAAAAACTACATTTCAAACTGCAGTTTAAAGTCAACAAGGAAACATCGAAGTTTTTACGAGTAACTCGCAGACGACGGCTGCACGGACGCTGTCGCCACTGCCGGCGCAGCAACATTTGAAGTACTAACACTTGGTGCAACAGCCGCAGTATTCTGGCTGCCCCATCCGCGGTTGACCTGCGGCTGGACCTGGGAGAACAACTGGACCGGTTTGAGTTCGACCTTGTTCTGGGGACCATCAACTGCACGGGACGGAGGTTGACCTGGGTCTGCGGTGTGTAGAGCTGAACGGGCTGCAGCTGGGGCTGGACGACGGGGGCGCCCCATCCCTGATGCTGGGCCATGGGCTGGACAGCGACGGGTTGACCCCAACCGGCGTTGGAGCCGATGTTGGCCATAGGGTTGATGCCGCCCATTCCGAACTGGTTGGACAACGGAGCCAATCCCAGCGTGGCGAGGTTCCCCATACCGCCGGCGCCGAAGCCGCCCAGACCGGCACCCAGGCCAGAACCGAGACCGAGTCCTGGGAAGCCGAACTGGGAAACGACCAGGCCGAGGCAGCCGCCCATTGTAACGGTGAAGAGAAAGCTCTGCACAAAAGGAACCGGTTACAAGGATTAAATACGTAAGAATGTCGGTATCGCGGGAATCTGCCGAACGGATATAATAGATTTCTGCAGTTTTGGTATAAGCTGGCAACTCTGTCGAACCAGTATCATTACCCATGCGAGCGTTTAATTAATTATACCGTTTTAAACAAACGCCAATCTAATTCTACTCTAGTATAAAAAATTTGATTAAAGGTAGCTAAACAAAGATGTAGAAAGACAAGAATGTAATACATACTAACGATAAGCTATATTACGTTTCATTTCTCACCTTTACGTTGTGCATGATGTACGGACAGCTGAGCAAAAAATAAATTTTGATGATACAAAGAGAAATAATACGCTTTACCAAGAGTTTATACAAGCGTAACCGATAAAAGCCACAGTCAATGTGCAATAGCAAAAAAAGCGATCGTCAAATTTTGCGTCACTGGTATTTATAGTGACCATGCACTGGAGCAGGCGCTTGTCACCAGCTGGCACAGTAACCCGTTTAGCCACATGCGTACAAATGAAATAAGCGAATTGGTTTTTTGTCAAGAGCTGCGATTGGGATTAGTTAAACTGAGTCTGCTTTGTCTTGCGCGAATGTAGTGGGAAAGACCTTTGAGTTCTTTATACAGGTCAGCCTTTGTGGATTTGTCTGGTGTTCAGTTAGAGCAAGAAACGGCCATCAGAACAATCGGCACAAAATGTGAAAAGTGAAATTTCTGGTACACTTATTAATTGTTGTAGTCTACATCTTTTAATCTTGGTATCAGCAGTGTGACCTTTACGATTTTCAGTAGTTCTCGCAGAGTATGGATGTTATAGGAGGATTGCCACAATTTACAATAATAATTTTATTAGTAAAGCGCTAGGATTTATTGTACTCGTATGATGGGCTTAAGCCGGGTAATATAACGGGAAAGGAACATTTTAATGTGTTTTGATGGGTAAATACAATTTGAAATAAACTTAACATTAAACTAAGTACTACAGATTTGCACTGAACACATCTTGGCTAAACGGAGTTAAGTAAATGACATAAAAAATTACCAGCGTACTACAGTAGCAATTAGCAAACACACTTTATTCGGTTCACCGATTTACAACCGTCAAGTTTTACCGAAAAAGGAATAAATCAATGACTGTCTAAAAATCATTGTAACTTGTACAGACCAAAATAATAACAAAGCGGAATAAGTAAAGCAGATAAAATTCTGCGTTAAGCATGATCAAGACGCTTCACAGAAGCAGAATTACTCTGTTAATACGTATGTGTTCAAGCCTTATAGTTAGAAAACGCTACTACAGTATATTGTAGCAACTAAGAAACTTAGCGATCTGGTGGCTGTGGGTGGAATCGAGATCACCACTTGCATCCCTTGCACAGGTAGATCCAACAACTGGCCTGGTCCTTACGGCAGACGCACACGCCGTCCTTGCACGAACCTCCGCTTTTACACTTAATTTGGCCGCAGTGCATGGCGCACAGGGTGTTCTCGCCCAGCGAGATCGGTCCGATACCCAGCCCTCCCAAAAGGTCACACGTCACTTTCGTGTCCCCGGCTCCGTCTTCCTCTGTCAAAAAATACAAGTTGCTTTTATTATTGTACACTTTTCTAGGCCGTTAAAAAACGTTTGTGGTGCAGATTTCAAATTCTGTATTCTGCGTTCCTATAATGCTTTACTCACTTTCGTTGTTAGCCAATGTACTGTGATTATGATGTCCATGTCCATGATGACCATAAAGCGCTACTTCATTTTCTTCTTCTACATCTGTAGGTGCGCATCCAAAAATTAGTTTACATTTTAAAAATTAATTAAAAATCTCTGTTTTTAAACACTTACCAACACTAGCGGCCGGATATGAAGCCACAAGACCGACGATGGCAAAGCTGACGACTGCCCATAAGAAAATCTTGATTCCTGCCATTTCGTGTAGAAGTAAAGATAGTGTGCAGATAACGTGAGGCAAAAATCGGAAACGCAGCTAATTGTGCCAATTAATTTTTTAATAAGAGAATGGTTTTCAGACTTGTATTATACATATGCACACAAAGCAGTATTTATATACCTTTAAACCTGTTTGTGAAAAAAGACCTGACTAATTAATGACAATGTTTGTGCCTTGCATTTTCCGGTAATTTTCCTTGTGATCTTGCTGCAAATCCATGTGCATTTATCCGGAACCGGGCAAATTTACGTAGCTTATCTAAACGTAAGAAGATAACGCGTGTCGGATGCGGAAAAGTTGTTGCCGGGATTTTTGTTCTTATCAATTAGTAACAAATATTTCGCAGGCAGGCTTTTGATTCATTGCCGTGATGATTCATGGTTTTGTTGATAATAATGGGAAACACGTAAAAATTGACTTTTACACCGTGCCACAGCGCATATAATTTTTTTTATAAAATTTTATAAAATGTACGTAGTTAGATACTCAAGATCAGCACTCTTAGTGTTGTACTATTTTTATGACTGTTTTAGCATTGTTTTCCTTGTAATTAATCTGTCTAAATTTCTGGCGAATTTTTGTTTATTTTCTGTAATTTTTATTAACATTCAGTCAATAAAGACATCGAATGGGCGCCAGAATCTCAAAAGTGCATTGTATAAAACGGTGTCAGTGGATCATCACCAAAAAAGAGGCAAAACTGCTGCGGCAAAGCGCAGTGTCTGCTTTTTTGCCAATGTCCAGACAGTAAACAAAACCCTCAATGCAGAGTGTACTGTACAAACAAAAGAACAATGAAGATCAGCGTCAATTCATTAATTGGACAGTTATAGCTGTAAAGTACAGCACAGAGCAAAAGAACCAAAGCGAATGCTCCATATGGCGCTGGCGCGACGTTATCGTGTGCCTGTGCCATCGACCTAATTCAACCTAGCCTGAAATCATATGCTGCATTATTCACTTGGACACTGGTCAGGGAGCTATCAGTCTGCGAGTTTCTCCTATATAAAGCGAACACCAAAAGCGAAAGTGTTCATATCTACTTTTCACACGAACAACTAGAGTTTTCTTCACCTCGGCAGTAAATTTACACGGCTAAACTTTTTCGATACGTTTCGGCTATTTTTTTTGTTGATTTAGTGATCCTGTTCCCAGTTTTCCCCGTCATCATGCAGAAACTCATAGTAAGTCTCGCATTCCTTTTCGCAGCGAATATACGTTTTTTAAGGCGTGACCTTTCCTGTAATACTTTACGTATCTTCACTTTCTCCTAGACTGCATTCGAACAACGTGGCTTCGGTTTTATAACTTATTGGAATTTTTATTAGGTTATCGTCCTGCTGGCTACCTTAGCCGTTGCCTCTGCTCAGCTCATGGGCGGATTGGGTGGAATGGGCGGATTTGGCGGGGGCCTAGGTGGATTCGGCGGTATGGGCGGCATTGGTGGTCTGGGTGGAATCGGTGGACTGGGCGGTATGGGCTACGGCGGACTGGGTGGAGGTTTAGGCGGTATGGGCGGATTCCCCGGCATGGGTGCGATGGGCGGTCTCGGCGGCGGTTTAGGCGGACTCCCGATGGCGGGCGGCATCGGTGGACTCCAAGGCGGCAGTGGATGGGGCGCTGCAGCTCCCATGGTAGCCGCGGCTCCCGTGCAGACCGCCACCGGGTGGGGACGCAAGTAGTTGACTTTGATTTCTGCTTGTTGTTCTTGTTCTTGCTAACACTTGTTGTACCGGTACTAACGGAGTTGCGATGATGACCGTCCGAGATAATTAGCATTTGCTCAGTGATTTTATTAGAAGCTATGTCTGCCGGTTTTTGCTTGTTGTTTATTTTGTATTCCCGACTGACCCCCAAAAATTGTGAAATGTAAAATCCAAAAAAAATATATAAAAGCGTACGACGATGTGATTAAACCCCACTTTAATTCTTAGTAATATAATTATCAATAGAACATCTACAGTAATTAAGAAATCAGTGCCAATCAGCGTTGAATAAAGAGCTGAATGACATTGCTTTGTATTAGCTTAAAAATTTAGTTTTCGAGCATGTGAACTCCAAAATGACTTTCCCAAAATGTTAAAGGAAGATTTTTACCTTGGGTAAATTAGTAAATTAACGGTCTAGAAAACTGGCATATGGCAGCCATTTATGGGGAAGTAAACTCTCCAATCATCAGTGTTATGCTTAATAGTAGTGCTTAACTGGCTTTGGATAAACGTACACCAGAATTACAACTGAGAGGAAAAACATCAAGCAACCGACCAAGGTCTTCACTGCTTCCCATCCAGTCACTCGAGCTTCTGTAACGGTCTTCACCACTGTAGATTTAGCGGGAGATTTTCGGCTTTTTTTGGCGGGAGATTTTCTGCTTTTCTTTGTCGATCCATCAGCAGCGTAGTGAGCTTGTGCACAATAATAGGCAATCTCCTCCTTCAGTGTAATCAGATTCCGCTCTTCAGCCAGGGCAGAGTACTTGGCTGCCGCTTTCGCAGTTAAGCCACTAGCCAGCACTAACTCGCAGTGCAATCGTAGATCCGTCAAGGCGTATTTATCCGCCATGATTAGAATTTCCTCAGCGTTGCCACTATGAATATTTCCCATATGGCAGCCGTAGATGTAATCCAGCAGGACGCTCATGCATTCTCCATCCACATCATCCAACTGACAGCGTCTCTCTTCCTTGATTTTGGCATCCTGGGTCAGCATGGCAAAAAAGACCGGTGATTGGGCCATCAGCAGAAACCGACTGACCGGGAAGTCCTGGCCGTTGCTGGAGCGAAGAACGAAGTCCGCCGCGTCCTCATGGAGTGTGGAATACAACAGGCCGGTTTGTCGCTGCAGGAAATTGTGGTGGTACTGTTGGGGAGCGGGTTGTCGGTTGGTTACGCGAAAGGTGCGGCGTTTTGTCACTTGGAGATGGACCTCGATGGTCACAGTAATCGAATCATCCTGAATGTTCGGAAGAAGATCTCGGTGTTTGATAATACCACTGTTAGTCGCTGAAAAAAACGCTCCTTTCTTGAAGTGATGCGGCAAGGGACTGAATTTTGCTACCAACGGCGACATCGCTCTGCCCGTAGCCAAGCTGCAAATAATACCAAAAAATTTGACAAAAATCGCATAATTTAGAAAATGGTTGCTCTGATCCCCCTGGCGCCAAGCTGTGGCTATTTGTTACCGCCTTTACAGACTCTGTAGATTATTCAGCGGTTACATTTGTAGTGGTCAAAGTCAGACCTTCACGGCCCCGTGTTGGAATTACATACCTTATGTGGAACGCAGCCCGAAAACTCCCTTCTCCGGTATATGATGTAGATCTACATTCATCATCAGAGAGATTTAGTCCCACATCCAAGAATCGTTCCGCCGTGTGAGGGTGCACGCAGCATGGTTTCAGTCCGATGCGCCAGCGCCCTTTTTGACCAGCGATGCCGAGTTCCGCCATCGTGATGCCCTTACTCGTCATCCCTTCCGTATTACCTCTGTATAAGGAAAAATGTTCCACTGTCCATTGCAGTGTAAAGTCGATGGTTTGCAGGGTGGAACACTCGCGGACCACGGTTTTCGATGGTGAGATAGACATTATCAGATAAGTTGACCACCCAAATGCACACATATACATAAATGGAAAAGTTACTACTCGTTGCTTAATCACTGATTTCGAATTTCTGTTAACTGAAATCCATTTTAACTTTTTTAAGTACTAATAATTCTGCAGATACAGTGACAGCAACTAGCGAGTAAAAAACGAACCTTATCGAATTTTCTATATCCTGTTAATTATGCAGGATGCGATAAAGTTTGTCCGAAAGTAATACGTGTTGTAATAACATTAGCCTTATTTGGGCTGAAAAGAAGCCGAAAGAGCTGATTGCGCTTACTTTCAATGAATCAGGATGAACATAAACAGTACCAATGCAACTTTAAAAAAAAACCGTAACCTGGGTACGATGCCTCGGTATAACATTTCCTTAGCACGCTTGTATCATAGCTTCTTGCTTTATATCACTAATACGTATGTACATGTAGTATAGAGCCATTTGCGACATAAGTAATCTCATTGATCTAATGCGTGCAGGTATGGTTATTGAAATACATATGAGCGTGGACCTGATGAAGGTTCACGCGTAGGAACAGAATTGACGGAATTCTGCCTACCAAAAAGACTAGCAATGCTATAAATACGCCTACGCTACAGAAAGCGAGAAACGGCGTGATTGCTAGAAATTTATATCCAGACTAAATTCGATAGAATTTCCTCGTGGACAACTCCGCATTGCTGACTGCAGCAAGCGTGAAAAGTGCGCACGTAGCCGCCACATGATGCGGGTGCGCGCAGAACACTATGCTTTCGCCACGCGTAGGCGTGCAACAAAACACAACAGACTGCCAAAGCGAGGGTGTATTGCATACGCCTGCGCTCACATGCCTCTGGGAGGGAGGCTGAGCTCCGTCGAAGCATAATCCACGTCCAATTCCTTGGGATCCTTGACGGCTCGTCTGTGCGCATAATAAAACA